>NW_027041275.1:0-201088 GCF_037179485.1 Ochlerotatus camptorhynchus | reverse complement strand
ATTAGAAAAAGAAAATGATGATGATGGTCCCACCTCTTACCCCTACAAAGGTTTGAGCTGGACGAGTTATCTTTAAGATAATTAAATATAAACATTTTAACCAGGTTTGCAAACAAAATCGAGCTGGTTACAATTACAGATATAAATGTCCTGTTAAATATGTTAAAGGCATCAACCAAAAACATTCAAAGGTGTAACTAGTTATCAAAAGTCCAAGTATAGTCCTCGACAATACTTCCATTTACACGTGACCTGGGATTTACACGTTTAAGCTTCCGCAGTGCCAGGACTATATCCAAGGAAATGACTTCCAGCCAATCCTTTACTAATTCAAGGCTTTTGCCACAATTTCCACGTATTAGTCATTTATACCTGTATTCCGCGCGCGAGGCTCAAACCATTGTAGACTACTCAAAGCTATTTTTACTATTACTAAAACAAAATCAAAAAACTAAAAATCCATCATCACCATCGAGGCAAACAATGTAGTTTTTTGTATATGCTACACAAATTACTAAAATGTCTTGATGACAGTCTCCATACAAAATAATCCGTTAGTGATAACTTTGTCAAGATACATGATTTATCCATTCATAAAAATTTAACTGCTCAATAAACAGCTTTTACATGTGAAATGCAGCGTCTCTTGAATTCTGTAAGTGTAGTTGCACGCTTGATGTGTCTAGGCATCGAATTGAAAACATTTATACCTTTGAAAAATAATGAATTTTGTGAAGCATTATTCAAAAGATGTGGTGTTCTTACTTCATCCGCGTTTCTAGTGTTATATCTATGCAAATCACTTCCTCTTTCAATCCGATCACACAAATATCGAGGCAGCAAACCGTTAACTACTTTAAAAATGAACACCATAGTCAAAAACACAATTCTTTGCTTCACTGACAGCCATTGCAAAGCGTCCAGCATAAAAGTTGAGGAAGTGAATCTATTACATCTTAAAATCAAACGCATTACTTTATTCTGCAAACGCTGTAATCTCGATATTTGTGTTTCATTGGCCAAAAATAAAATGGAAGGGCAAAAGTCTAGATGAGGGGAGATGATTGATTTGTATAACTGTATTTTACTACCAATAGTTAAATCGTTTTTCAAGCGACAGAGGATTCCATACTTCTTGGCAATTTTCTTGATGACATTGTCAATATGAGAATTGAACTTGAGTTTGTCATCAATAATCACGCCAAGATATTTAATTTCCTGAACGCGATCAAGTGTCTCATCATCAATAACGACAGAGACATCATCATCTACACGATTCCGCGAAATTACCATGAATTTAGTTTTACTTATATTCAATTTCAATTGTTTATACTTCAACCATCTACTTAGAGAACGCAAATCTTCATTCAAGCGTGAAACGGCTTCTTCTAAATCTTTAGCTGCAATGAATAACACAGTATCGTCAGCAAAAAGATTAATATCACAAAACCGTAAAACTCGTCGCATGTCATTAATATACATAATAAATAAAAGGGGCCCTAATACACTTCCCTGAGGCACTCCAAGGTCATTGTTAACGGGACAAGATACAAAATCATTAAAAACAGTCCTTTGTGTTCTGTCAGATAAATAGCTTTCAAACCATTTGTATGCAGAACCCGAAATTCCAAAGCGCTTGATTGTTCTCAACAATAAGGGCCTAGAAATTGTCTCAAATGCGCGTTTTAGATCCAAAAACACAGCAACAATCGTATCTTTATGCTCCAAATTTTCTTTCCATTTAGCTAACACTAAGTTTAACGCGGTTTCACAAGAATGGCCTTCCCGGTATCCCGATTGTTCCGGTATCAACAAACAGTTACTATTTAAATATTCTAACAGCTGGCCTTTTACAACAAGTTCTAAAATTTTCTCTAATGTGTGCAACATGTTGATGGGACGAAACTCTTCGGCTTTAATCGTCCCAGCAACTTTTTGTATAGGAACAACTAAAGATTCTTTCCAAATATGCGGCACGTGCCCAGATTGCAATGATTGATTAATAAGGTCCCGCAGAGTGTGTCGAATGACATGAAAGCAATCTTGAATAACTCTAGCATTAACATTATCTACTCCAGCCGTTTTTCCTAATGAAAAGCAAATATTTTTAAGTTCATCTAATGTAATTGGGTGAAAACCATTAAATCTACAATTACTATTAATCGGCTGTTTTATTTCGTCCGGTCCATTGATCAGTTCAATAGATTGATTGATCAGTGAAACGCTCTCGACGAAATAGTTATTAAACTTAGAAGCAATTACTGGTTCTGACTGTTCTAATATGCCATCAAAAGTTATGGTCCGCGATTTACAATTACTAGGCTTCATCAAAGATTTCAAAATTTTCCATAACTCTTTGCTGTTGTTTTGATGCTGATCAATTTTCCTCTGAATATATTCACATCGAGTTTTCTTGATTGATTGTGAATATTTATTACGCGCGACCGTGTACCTATTCCAATGATTATCACTATTAGATCTACAAAACTTTTTGTACCATTTGTCCCTCTTACGTTTAAGACGCAAAAGATCCAAATTGTACCAGCTGTTCGAGTTTTTCAAAGAAACAAACTTTTGTTCAACTAATTTATTGGTACAAGTTTTCAAAACGTTAGTAAGAACAGCTGCATCTTCATCTAAAGTTCCGGTAACTAATTGAAAATCCACGCTTCTCTCAACAAGATTCGAAACAGCTTGCTTCGAATATTTCCTCCAGCACTTCAATTTTACAAAATTATCGTTATCGTTAACACTGTCTAAAACATTAATTACTAAAGTTTCATGATCGGTTATTTTCAAATCAGCTTGAGTAACTGAACTGACAGAATCAAAATTAGAATAAACATGGTCAATCAAAGTTCTACTGTGCCGGGAAATACGCGTACATTCACTTACTAATTGTTTTAAATTAAAGAAATCAGCTAATTGCTTCAGATGGTTCGAATTGCTAGTATCATGCCAATTAATGTTAAAATCACCCGCAAGTATATTTAATTTACTAGAATCTAAAAATGTCTCGAACCAGTTCTCTAAAATTTCAATAAAACGCTGATTACTTGAACTGGGAGAATGATACAAAACACCATAATTACCCATCTTCATGCCACGTTCAACTGTAATGCCTAAGAACCAATTGCCATCAATAACTTCGTTTTGGCGAAGATTGAATTGAACTGATTCTTTGACATAAATAGCAACACCGCCAGTGTGCCTTGAATGTGACAAACAAGCAGCAGCTTTATATCCCGGAATGCTATACTGATCAAAAGATTCAATTTCTACAATATGTGTTTCTGCTAACAAAACCAAAAGTGGACGATTATCTTCTACAATATGACGTAATGTTACGTAGTTTGTAGATAACCCCGCAATATTCAAATACAAAATCTCTAATTTACTCACATTACTACTGGAACTTGGTTGCTATTTATTGAAATGTAAGCTGCTTTTTTTCTGATCATATAGTTTTTTTATACACAAAACAATTAGAACTAAATGCTGCGTGGTTGACGTCCAGATTTAATTTACGCTCCTTATTAGTTTTTAAACAATTAACGCATTTCAATACAGTTGACGTACACTTAGAGGTGCTATGTTGTTTGCTGCATCTAGAGCATCGTTCGCAATTTTTGCAATCCATGCTTTTGTGCCCGAATTCTCCACATCTGAAGCATCGCAAAACATTAATCGCGGGAACAATCGAGCACCGATCAAACCCTACATTTACTTTTTTCGCACATAACAAACATTTATACGTCTCGATATCGACTTCAATCACAACACTAAACTTGTTGTAAGTGAAGCGTGGATTTTCAAACATGTTAACTACTTTTACATCATTAATTGCGATGTCTTCATTTTGACTTTTTAAGAAGTCAATGAAGACATCGGAGGAATACTGATCGCTCATGCCCACCACTTTTAACATTGGCACCGATGTGGGAACAACAGCGTTGTAGTTTTCACCCAAATTGCTTTCAATGCCCTTTTTCACCTCATTTACATTGTATCCTGTTGCACACTCAACAATAATGGAGCCATCTTTCCCGTTTCTAAAGTTACTAATTTTGTGTGTTTTTGGATCCAGGTTTGTTTTCAAAAACTTGCGAGTTTCCTCGCAGTCTTGTTTGGACTCTTTTGGTTTAATCACAATGACCGGGCGAGCCTTACGGTTGTTCAGTTTTTTACTTTCAAACTTACTTTTATCATTTTCAACTTTATTTTTACTGATATTCTTACTTTTACCGTCCCCTTGTCCGTTTTTCAAAGCATCCGCGAAACTACATTTAACTTTATCATTAGTAGAATTCTCTTCGTCATGACTATTACTATTACCATCGGGGATTTGACCCGCTTCAGAGAGAATCGGCCCAGATTCACTGCTATTATTCATTGCAACTAAATTTTTGTCCGCAATAATTCTCGAAAATGAACTAGTCATATTTTCGAATTTTTCATTTAATAATATTTCAAGTCCGCCAACGGCTTCCTTCAGGGTACCATTTACATTTAAACGGATAGCTTCCATACCGGTCTTCAACGCGTTATCAATTTGAGCAGCAATCTGATCTCGCATGTTTGTGATCGAGGCCGAAATAGAAGATATTTTCTTCACTTCTTCCTCAATATTTCTAACATGCGAGATCGAATCACTCGGCTCGTCACAACTAGACAGACAATCGTCACACTTGTATAGGAGATTAACATTCTCCATGACAACCTTTGCCGTACTCCTAGTAAGTGTAGTGCATCTCATGTGGAACACACGAGAACACTTACCACTACAGGTTAACGGCAGATCGCTTGCCATTACCCCCGACTCGCATTTTGGACATTCCATTTCTACCTAAACACAGTCAACAGACGCTGCATGCAACAATACACAGGGTACAGAAGAGACAATTAAATATCGATTTCACCGCCGCAGCTACTATAGGAAAGCAATTGCTTCCTTTCAGTGCGCCGGGGGGATCGAAGAATAAGCAAAATTTTACGAGAACGGCTACTTTTGTAACCTGTTCTCCTACTTATCCTGTTATGAAATACAACTGGGCACGCGTTGCAATTAATCAATCGCGGCACACAACACAATTTCACACGTAATTAAAAATAATTTTTTTCACTGCACAACAAATTGAACTACACTGTTTGCCATCACACAGAGCAATGCTATTCAAACTGGAGTAAAATTTGCAAACAATATTGTCATGACTTTAAAATTCAGTAATGGATTTTAAAGCATTAAATATTTTAAATTGGAATGCTCAATCTCTTAAAAATAATGAAGACGAGCTATTTAACTTTTTGAGAATTCATAACGTCCATATCGCCGTTATACCTGAAACGTTCCTTAAACCTGACCATAAGGTTTTTAACGGATGCATATTATTTCATTTATAGAAATGATCGTCTTCATGGAGCCTGTGGTGGCGTTGCCATCATTCTTCATAGACGTATCAAACACAACATTCTTTCTTCATTTGAAACCAAAGTTTTTGAAACTTTGGGAGTTTCTGTTGGAACAAAATTTGGACAACTTACGTTTATAGCTGCCTATTTACCATTCCAATGCGCAGGCCAGCAAAAGAATATTCTCAAGGGTGGCCTTCGAAAACTTACTTGTCATAGGTCTAAATTCTTCATTATTGGTGATTTTAATGCAAAACACCGCTCATGGAATAATGCTCAAAGCAATTCCAATGGTAATATTCTGTTTGATGATTGTTCTGCAGGTTATTACACTATTCAATATCCAAACAGCCCAACATGCTTTTCTTCTGTAAGAAATCCCTCAACTATTGATTTGGTCTTAACTGATTCATGTCGACTTTGTAGCCAATTGGTTACTCATGCTGACTTCGGTTCTGATCACCTTCCAGTAACTTTTGAAATATCCCAAGAAATAATTTGTAATCCCAACAGCTCTACTTTCAATTACTATAGAGCTGATTGGGAGCAATATCGAACATTTATGGAATATAACTTCGATCCAAACATTCCTTTGCAAACCAATTATGCTCTTGAATCTCTGACTATAGTTGAAGCAAGAACTGCCTCAGTACCAAACTGCGAGGTTAAATTCGATTCAATTATAATAGACGACGATCTTCAGCTCTTGATCCGTGTTAAAAATGTCCGTAGGAGACAATATCAAAGAACACGCGATCCTGCCATGAAAGTTATCTGGTGGGATTTGCAAAAACAAATTAAAAAGCGATTCTCTGCCCTGAAGAACAAAACTTTGAAAATAATATTTCTAAATTAGACCCGAGTTCCAAACCCTTTTGGAAACTGACAAAAAATTTGAAAAAACCTCAAAAGCCTATTCCAGCGCTTAAAGAAGGTGGTAAAATTTTGATCACAAATTTGGAAAAAAGCTTCTAGCTTGCGTCCAATAAGTTTGCTTTCATCAATAAGTAAACTTTTTGAAAAGATAATTTTAAATAGAATGATGCTTCACATCAATACGAACTCAATTTTTGCAGATGAGCAGTTTGGATTTCGCCATGGGCATTCAACTACTCATCAAGTATTAAGAGTTACCAATTTAATTCGTTCAAACAAATCTGAAGGCCGCTCAATTGCAACGATTAATTCTCTTTACTTAGATAAGATTTAGTTTTAGTTTTTAGTTTTAAGATTTCAATTGTTCATTCCGTCTCGCACGCTGAGCCGGTCAAGTCGCATCGGTCTCGTTGTACGACACTAGTATTTGAGTTTTTGAGTTTTTCCCCACGCGAGGGTTTTTTTCTCGCCAAAGTTAGTTGGCATAGTGTTAAGACAACTAGTGCGCGAGTGAGGAAGCCGTTAGTCATACGCCGAGCGCTTTGATTACGGTCCATCTTTAACTCATCATCATCGCATCATCACATCATCCCATTGATAGCAACAACGAAAGAACGTTAAATTGCCTACCGAGGCGACCGAGGCATACCAGCTACAAGGTTATCGACCCAACAGCCGTTGGGGCGAACAATAGCATCGCACCAGTCATCTGCCGCCTCAGTGCAATAGGTATAACGTGTCGTTTTGTTTTCACCAGTATCGCATCTCCCCGCATGGTCCAATATTAGATTAGGTTGGTTCATAATTAGGGTGATCCATAATTTTGTAAATAGTATATATCTGTAATTTTTTTTTCTTGATTTTTTTTTCTCGTACTATTTTAAGTAGAGCATAGTTAAGGCCATCGTTCGGACATTTTGAGGCGTTTGTCTGTGATTTGGGTGGTTTTCCAGGAAACGTCCCGAAAATCCTGTGAAGGAAAGCGAATATCGGGAAACAAATTCCGTCCGATTGTAGCCAAGGATTTTGTTTTCCTAGTGGTGTAAAATTTGATTGGAAAAGTGCATTCAACTTCAAGTGGTGTGCTTTTTCCGGGAAAGTGGCATTTCCACCCAAAGAGAATATGCACGTGGGGTGTTTGATACTACTGGCTATTTCTCCCATCAGTGTATATGTGCGCGCAAGGAAATGCAATCTTGCGCCTATGTTTTCCCGGGAATTTCCCAAGAAAGTATACCATATATTTTTAACAAGACATTCTGCAGACTATGCACAACATGATGGTATACATAAACATATGATTCTCGAAAATTTGTAGCATGGTTTTTCAATTTCCAAACCATGCGCCAAACATTCTCGCTGTAAATTCGTCACGGACATAGTAAAGAAGCAATCAGCAATTACGCATTTCAGTGCCAACATTTCAAAGAGGCGTAATTACATTTGTAAACAATGGCTTTAGTCGTCGATTTCTCGCGAATGAAAGCTCACTCATGAAAATGAAAGACACCAGCACGCAGATGAATGTTTCCTGTATCAGCTAGCATTTGTAACTTGGAGGGGTGGGTTTTCATTTGCGAGAAATCGACGACTAAAGCCATTGTTTACAAATGCAATTACGCCCCTTTGAAGTGTTGGCACTGATTTGATTTACCACGTTGCCACATTTTCTTGTTCCTTTGCTACTGGATCACATGTTCGTAGGTCCACGAGTCCTTTTTCGCTAGTTCGCTCATCATATCAAATTGATCAGGAATTCTTCCGAATGTCAAAAATTATATCGAAGACCTACGACGGATCGGAAATTGAAATTGAGATCTCCATATATTCTTTCATCATATCAAACTGAACAGGAGTTCTTCAAAATCTTATCATATCTATCGAAGACCTACGACTTATCGGGAATTGAAATCGAATCCTGCATATTCCCTCATCACATCAAATTGATCATTAATTCTTCCGAATAATCAGAAATTATATATAAAACGTATGACTAATCGGAAATTGAAAATGAGTTCTCCACATATTCCATCAACACATCAAATTGATCAGAAATCCTTCTGTAGACATTCGGGCAGTTAGAATATATTTTAAAATACAAGGATGGTCAGAAATTCTTCCAAACTATCAGAAGTTATATGGAAACCCTTCGATTGATTGGAAATTGAAATCAAATTTTCCATTAATTCCTTGATCATATCATATTGGAATTATCAGGAATTATTCGGAATAATAAGAAATTATATCGGAAATTGAAATCGAGTTCTCCATATGTTCCCTCATCACATCAAATTGATCAGGATTTCTTCCAAATTATCAGAATCAATATCGAACACGTATGACTAATTGGAAATTGAAATTGAGTTCTCCGTATATTCCATCAACATATCAAATTAATCAGAAATCCTTCTGAAGATCTTCGGGCAGTTCGAATGTATTTCAAAATACAAGGATGATCAGGAATTATTTCGAAATTCTACCGAATTATCAGAAGTTATATGGAAACCCTATGACTGATTGGAAATTGAAATCGATTTCACCATAATGTGTACCCTATGTACTCATTCAAAGTGTTCAGAAATTCTTCCGGATTATCAGAAATTATATTGAAGGTCTTCGACTAATAGAACAATTGCAACCGAGTTTCCACATATATCTCAATCAAATCAGGTTGATCAGGAATTCTTTCGAATTATCAGAAATTATTTAAAAAAAAATAAAACTATTTCTGACCAGATATTGAAATCGAGTTCTCCTTATTCCATGACCATATCAAATTGACCAGGAATTCTTCCGAATTATCATACGTTATATCAAAGGCCTACGACTGATCGGAAATCCAAATCGAGTTTTCCATATATTCCTTCATCATATCAAAGTGATCAGGAATTCTTCCGAATTATCATATATTATACCGAAGGCCTTCGATTAAAAGAAGAATTGAAATCGAGCTCTCCATATATATCCTTTTTCCATCAAATTGAACAGAAATTGTCAGTTGGTCAGTAAGAATGTATTTACAAAATGTAATAATGATCAGGAATCATATAGAACACTTTCAATTCATCAAAAATTTGAATAAATTTGATAAATAATTCATTCAAATTATCATAAATGATACGAAGACCTACGATCGCAGATTGAAACCGAGTTCTCCATATATTCCCTGGTCATATCAGAGTGATCGGGAGTCCTTCTGATTATCTTTGGTCTGTAAGAATGTATTTACAAAATTTAGCATTGATCAGGAGCCATGTAGACGATCTTCAAATGATCTTGAAATAAAACCATTTGAATATTCTTACATCATATGAGATTGGTTAGGAATTCTTCCGAATTATAAGAAATTTTTTCGAGGACTTCCAACTTATAGAAAAATTTATATTGTGTTCTCCATATATTAGCTTCTCATATCAAGTCATCTTCCGAAGATCTTCGGTCAGTTAGAATGTATTTTCAAAATATAAAGATGGTTAGTCGAAGCCTTTCAAATGATCTAAAATTGAAATTAAATCTTTTGAATATTATCGCCCCATATGAGGTTGATCAGTAATTCTTCCAATTTATCAGAATTTATATCGAAGACTTACGACTTACAGGAAATTGAAATCGATTCTCCATATATTCGCTCATCATATCAAAGTGATCAGGAATCATTATGATGATCGTCGGTCAGATAGAATGTAGCAAAACTTCGAATATTCAAAGGATTTTATTTCAATTTCTGACCGTTTACAGATCTTCAACATGATTGCTTTATCAACACTATATTATTGTGCAGTAATTCCAGAGGATCTGCGGCATAAGACCTTACAAATTGCACATCAGGGTCATCCGATGACAGCTAAATTAAAGAGCATACTTAGAGAGCGCGTTTGGTGGCCAGGAATCTCTAAGGATGCCGAAAACTGGGGCAAATCCTGCGCAACATGTGCAGCTACCGGACGGCCCGAGAAACCAACTCCAATGGAACGCGTGTTCGCGCCAAAAGAAGTATGGGAAACCATTGCAATGGACTTCAATGGACCATACTCAAGGTTTGGTGGCATATACGTCCTTCTCGTTGTAGATTATCGCTCCAGATTTTTGATAGCCCGCATAGTGAAGTCTACAAGTTTTGAATTTACTCGTAAAGTGATGGAGGAGCTCTTCGATAGAGAAGGGTTTCCAAAGAATATCAAAACAGATAATGGTCCACCGTTCAACGGAGAGGAGTATAAAAAGTACTGTGAAGAAAGGGGAGTCAAATTCGTGTTCTCAACACCTCTGTTCCCTCAGCAAAATGCGTTAGTGGAGAACTACATGAAGACAGTCAATAAAGCAATGGCTGCGGCGTTTTCTTCAGGTACCAGTTATATGGAGGAGCTACGAGCTGCAATTCAAGCTCATAATGCTGCAGCTCATTCAATCACTGGTGTTCCTTCAGAAGAAGTGATGATGGGTCGGAAGGTCAGGCGGGACTTACCTCTATTGAGCTCTGGGAAAGTTGAACACGACCAAGAAATTATCAACGAACGAGATCGAGAAGCCAAGCTAAAAGCTAAATAACGCGAGGACAGTCGCAGAGGTGCAAGGAAGTGCCAAATAAAACCGGGAGACACAGTAATTGTTGAACGGCACACCCGCGTAAAAGGGGATACCAGGTTCGATCCGAAGCGATTTACGGTACTGGAACAAAATAATGGCAGCCTAGTACTTACGGACGATGAAGGACAACTTTTGAAGCGCCACGTTTCGCAAACCAAAAATGTTTTTGATTGGCGCGAGGCTACAGAAGACAACGACACCGAGTTAAGTATGGAACAACCCGCTGCACAGCCTAAATCACGCCCTGTTAGAGAAAAAAGGATTCCTGAATATTTGCACAACTATGTTCAAGAAGTCGAAGATATTTTAGCTTAGCTTAGCTTAGCTTAGCTTAGTCTGACTGCACGTATCGATAGTTGCACTCCGTGATTGATCTGAACCAGTGAAATTGTACAAAGAATCAACTGAATGGGGCTTGGGAGTAACCTGCCATTCTCAGTGTACTTGTTCCAGTGACTCCTACCTTTAAAGATCAATAACGTCACCGGCCACGTCCTTGCAATCAGGTGGGAGAGGGAAGGAATGTTAGTGTGTGACTTTTGTTGTTTTGGGACCGTGTTTACCTCTGCATCCCACAAAAGTCACAGGAAGGAGGTTTTGTTAGTGGGTTAGGTTCGTTGGATCAGGATTCACCTTGATAAGTGATGCGATCTTTTGTTTTGTGTAGTTATTTATAAGTGTTTTCGATTTATGCTCTAAACAGCCGGCTGTCTAGAGATGTAGATCATTATTAGATGTGTGTATACCGATTTAAACCAACAATAAGGATACTGTTGGGGCCCCTCACAAAGTGTGATGATGGTTTATTTTATTTTATCAATGACCAAAATAATTAATTATAAGCGGTTTGAACCGATTTAAACCAACAGCAAGGATGCTGTTGGGGCCACTCACAAAGTGTGATGGTGGTTTACTTGATTGAATATAAAATAATTATTAGAACCGGTTTGACCCGATTTAGACCAACGGCAAGGATACTGTTGGGGCCACTCACAAAGTGTGATGGTGGTTTATTTAGTTCGGAAGAAAATGAATATGTATACTTCTTTTTTTTTATATAATAGAACGAATTTGTACTGATTCGAACCAAAAGCAAGGGTTCTATTGGGGCAACTCACGAAGTGCGATGGTGGTTTATACTATAAGGGCATAAAACAAAATCAAGAGCCATTTCGGTTTCCATAGCTTCCTAGACACTCGGCCGCAAAATAATCTTATCCGACGGAAACGTCTCGATCATCGCGCGATTTACCGTATTGATTCAAATTCCGAACAGTGCGTTAAAATCATCCTGTTCAAGAAGTCGAAGATATTTTGTAACTAAACTAAATGGAATCATTTGCTTAACTGAATACAAATTAAATGAATACAAAAACAGTTTTAAAATAAATTGAAGATCCGAACCGGGGTTAAATAATTAAAAAAGGCCTAACAGAATTGATAAGCAATGATGTGTCCATAAATAGGAAATCTGAACATAATTTCCAATACTGTTAACGATTTTAGTTTTTTGGCTTACCGCAAGTTAGAATTTGAACTTAAGTACAATTAAGTTATGCCGTTTCACCCGTAAGATGAAATCATTTTTTTTTTCGGAGAGGAAGTGAGATGTGAGTACATGCGCACAACCCTACCCACAGTGTGAAAGGGTTTTGCACACCCCTAGGAATACTACCAACCAAACCGCGTGAACGGCAATGATTTGACATCGACTCTCGGCATCGCTGTGAGTCGGCTTCAGTGGTATTCAAGCAGTCAAGCAGGTAAGTGTAATAGTGGAGAGACCTCGTCGTGCTGGACGATTTCTGCTGGATGCCGGAGGATTTCCACAATTATGAAAATACAAATACAATTTCAAAACATATTTTGGGCAGAAATCACCGATCTTTCAATTTTTATATCTTTGTAGTTCATGAAACATGGGAAAATAATATTGAAACTTGGGAATGAAAACCCCAATTATACAATAGTTTTAAGATGAAAGTACAATAATTTTATTTTTTATCGTTGCAGTGTTCAGAAATACGGCAACATATTTGCGAAACTCAAGAATGGTAATAGGAAACATAGGATTATGTATTTGAAGGGATCGGTTATCCATTCAATAAAACTTGCAAACTAATTTACTAGGTTCTGTACCGGAATGAGTCAGTTTTCCCAAAAACTACTGGAAACCAAAATCTCAAAATTGTCTCGAACTGAAATCACAGATATCAACTTGTTGCACTTCCGAATAATCAGAAATTATATCGAACACGTACGACTAATCGAAAATTGAAATTAAGTTCTCCATATATATTTATATTTCATCAACATATCAAATTCATCAGAAATCCTTCTGAAGATCTTCTGGCAGTTAGAACGAGGATGATCAGGAATTATTTCGGAATTCTTCCGAATGATAAGAAGTCATATGGAAATCCTACGACAGATCGGAATTTGAAATCGATTTCTCCATATGTACCCTATCAAAGTGATCAGGAATTCTTCTGAATTATCAGCACTCATATTGAAGGTCTTCGATTGATAGAACAATTGCAACCGAGTTGTCCATGTATATCTTTATCATATCAGGTTGATCAGGAATTCTTTCGAATTATCAGAAATTATAAAAAAAAAACTTCCTGATCAGAAATTGAAATCGAGTTGTCCTTATGCCCTTACCATATCAAATTGATCAGTAATTCTTTCGTGTGACCAAAAATTGTATCGAATACCTACGAATGGTGGGAAATTGAAATCGAGTTTGATCAGGACATCTTCCGAATTATCAGAAATTTTATCGAAGACCTACGACTGATCGGAAATTGAAATCGAATGATCCATATACACCCTAGCAATCATGAATTCTTCCGAATTATCAGAAATCATATTTAAGGCCTTCGACTTATAGAAGAATTGTCATCGATTTTTCCATATAGGTCCATATCAGAAATTATATCGAACACATACGGCTAATTGGAAATTAAAATTCAGTTTCCCAAATATTCCCTCATCATATCAGATTTGTAAGGAATTCTTCCAAATCAGCAGAAATTATAAAAAAGACCAATTACTGATCGGAAATTGAAATCGAGGTCTTTGTATATTTCCTCATCATATCAAAGTGGTCAGGAATTCTTCCGAATTATCAGAAATTAAATCGAAAATCTACGAATGATCGGAAATTGAAATCAATTCTCCGTATATTCATCACATCAAATTGATCAGGAATTCTCCCGAATTATCAGAAATTATATCGAACACATACGGCTAATTGGAAATTAAAATTGAGTTCCCCAAATATTCCCTCATCATATCAGATTTATAAGGAATTCTTCTAAAGACATTCGGGCAGTTAGACTGATTTTAAAAATACAAGGATGGTCAGGAATTATTTTGAAATTCTTCCAAATTATCAGAGGTTATATGGAATCCCTATGACTGATTGGAAATTGAAATCGAATTCTCCATTAATTCCCTCATCATATCATATTGATCAGAATTGTTTACGAATTATCAGAAATTGCCACTGATCGGAAATTGAAATCGAGTTCTCCATATATTCCATCATCACATCAATTGATCAGAAATTAAATCGAAGACCTACGACTGACGGGAAATTGAAATTGAGTTTTCCATATATTCCATCAACATATCAAATTGATCAGAAATCCTTCTGAAGATTTTCGGGCAGTTAGAATGTATTTCAAAATACAACGATAGTCAGGAAATATTTCGAAATTCTTCCGAATTATCAGAAGTTAGTTGGAAGCTTTACGGCTGATCAGTAATTGATATCGAGTTCTCCGTATATTTTCTTATCATGTCAAATTGATCATAAATTCATCTGAAGATCTCTTCAGTTAGAATGTATTACAAAATATAAGGATCTCAGGAATAATGTCGAGACCTTCAAATGACCAAAAATTGAATCTACATCGTTTGAATAGTATCCCACCATATAAGAATGATCAGGAATTATTCCAAATTCTCCCATCATATAAAATTCTTTCGAGTCATCAGAAATTATACAGTAGCCTTACGGCTGAACAGAAAATTTTTCTCCGAAACACTTTTTATTGTAATTCTGGTTTATT
The DNA here is from genome assembly GCF_037179485.1 of Ochlerotatus camptorhynchus. NCBI lineage: Eukaryota > Metazoa > Arthropoda > Insecta > Diptera > Culicidae > Ochlerotatus > Ochlerotatus camptorhynchus. Next base: position 186,137 of record NW_027041275.1, on the reverse strand, counting down.
GTAAGAATTTCAATCACATGAATAGTGCATCGCAATTTCATAAAAAAAAAATAATTAGGAAGTCATTATCCAATCTTAATCTAAAGAATTTGAGCGTGTGTGGGTGAAAACAAATATAGCAGGTGAAACTTTTATATTCGCCACAGATTATGATTGTAATATTTCTATTGAAATATTCTTCCAAATAGCCGAATAAATAGTATGTCAATTTCCTCCTGAAATTAAAATTCATATCTATGGCATTTTCAATCAACGCAATGCTGATTTCATTCATTTCTGATTAAGAAAATAAGAGCATTCTGCTCGCAGTCATTAGTGTAGAGGAGACATTGCAGTTTATTTTAAAAAAAATGTTTTCTTAGGACTAAACCAAATAAATCAAGTAAAAATCAGCAGAATCGCTTTCAAGATTTTTTACTTGGTCTAGTCACGCGATAAAAGCGCAAGAGGTGATGTCTATATAAAACACATATGTCATGGTATATATAATTGGCTAGCGCAACTTAATTATAATTATAACGCAACCTACTAATTTGGTTGTAAATGAATTTCATCCTTCCAACGAATGGATTTATTATTGCGAAAAAAGGGCATAAAATGAGATCTCATACTTCCCATGCAGATGCAATTTTTTGGTGAATCTTTGCATTCTACTTTCAAAAAACTCATGGGCTATTAAGAAAAAGCTTGATACTGTTAATAGAATTGTACACCATATTCTTGATAAAATTCCCAATTCTTGCAAACAACTTTTTTTTTTGGAAAAAATAGAATGTCAATTTATTTTTAGTTTTTTTTTATCTAGTTCGTTTATTTGGAAGGCTCAATCACGTTAGCTTTACGGAGCCGATAATTCATTGTTCACTGTGTGTAACAAAATTCACTTAATTATATGTCTAGTAGGAGTTGGGCCGATTACTTGCGGCTTACTCGAGGTTGAAAGGGTACATTTTCGAAGGATAGGAACAGGGGAGGAGCTTGAGGTAGGGTTTCGTTGTCTCATCAGAGCGTTGTCGCCAGTATGAACGGTAGTGCTGTTCTAGCTTCGTCCGGAGTTCGACCGGCTATGGTGGGTGACCAGTGGGCGACGATGAGACTCATCGAGACGGGGGGCAAGACAAACAAAAACTAATAAAGAGAGACAAAAGGAATTAAATTCTTATACTAGACATTTGAAGAAAAACATAAACGGACTGCATATAGCAGAGATCACGGGTTGCCAACACGTCTCTGATAGGAACATAGGGTTGTCTTCCTTGGGCCTCGAGGGTATTCAAAAGTCGCTCTCTGGCGGCGTCATTATCCGTACATTGCCAAACTACGTATTCGATGTCATCGTAACCGTTTCGACACCGACAGATGTTGCTGTCCACGAGGTTTATTCTATTGAGATGAGCATCTAGCGAGTAGTGGTTGGACATAAGTCTACTCATCACGCGAATGAAGTCACGACTTAAGCCCAAGCCTTTAAACCACGCTCTCGAAGAAACATTAGGAATAATTGAATGGAGCCACCGTCCAAGATTTACAGTGTCCCAATCGGTTTGCCAACTCGAAAAGGTACTCTGACGCACTAAATGGTAAAATTCATCGTGTGAAATTTGCCTGTCATACAATTCGCCTTCCTGCGCGCCCACCTTTGCGAGAGAGTCCGCCTTCTCATTGCCTGGGATTGAGCAATGTGAGGGGACCCATACAAAGGTAATCATATATGATCTTTCGACCAGCACACACATCTGCTCCCTTACCTTTGAAAGGAAATAAGATGAGTGCCTACCTTGTTTCATCGACCGAATAGCCTCAATCGAACTGAGACTATCTGTGAAGATGAAGTAATGGTCTGCGGGCATGTTGGAAATCATCCCCAATGCGAAGTTGATTGCCCCACCGTGTGCCGCAAATTGAACGGAGAAAGTTGATCCTTGTGGTAGATAGAAATGATGTGGAATAATAATGATAAATGAAAACTTTATTTGAAGGCAAATCAATTTGACAATTAGATCAAGTAATTAAACATTCTATATAAGCAGAATCCAGTTAGCATGGAACATGGTAGAGGTGATAGTAGAAAAGAGAGCGTGAGAACAAAATCCCATTACTTCATGAGGGGAAATCCCGACACAGCTAGTAGCACTGGGTAAAGAAGGGGAAATTAAGTAGGGTATAAATACAGGCTAGTTGAGCTCGTTGAAGCATTCTTGTGACGATTGTTGAAAGCAACGGATATACAGTAGCAGCATCAGAAACAGCAGCAGCAGCAGCAGGAACAGCAGCAGCAGCAGAAATACCAAGCAGCAGTGGAAGGAAGTAGATCAGCCGAGATTCGTGTAGCCGTGACCGAGGCTGGAAACCTCGGTCCAGTCACGACAATCCTCTGCTGACATTTTTGCTTCAAATACGTAATATGGGCATTCCAAGTGCACTTTGAATCAAACCAGACCCCAAGGTACTTGAAAGACAATGATTGGGTAATGTTTCTGCCCAAAAGATTAAGCTGCATTTGGGCTGGGTACCGCTTTCGAGTAAACACTACCAGTTCAGTTTTCTGCGGCGAGAATTCGATCCCTAGATTCATAGCCCAAGAAGACAAGTTATCTAAGGAATTTTGCAATGGTCCTTGCAAGTCCACGGCATGTGGACCTCTTTCGGAAACCACACCGTCATCTGCAAGTTGTCTTAGCGTGCATTGTTCTGCCAAACAGTTGTCGATATCTTTGACATAAAAAACCGCTCGGGCGGAAAAAACACCGAAAAAATCTAGATGCCGCGCGACTGAGACCGGGACGTTGTTAACCGACTGAGTGTTCAACTAGGAATGTCTTATTTTTAGTTATCTTACTTTTCTCTTGTACACACCGTACTTGTGACGATAAAACATAAATGAAATGTATTCGAAAAACAAGAACATTACTGGTGGTGCCGACTTGGATTGAACCCAGGCCTTTTGGGAATCACGCTTACCACTACACCACCAGCGCCCCTTATATAACAAATATCTCAGCAATTCTTCTGAAGATCTTCAGTCAATAAGAACGTATTTTCATAATATAGTGTTGATCCGGAATCAAATCGAAGATCTGTAAACGGTTAGAAATTGAAATAAAATCTTTGAATATTCGAAGTTTTGCTACATTCTATCTGACCGATGATCATCATAATAATTCCTGATCACTTTGATATGATGAGCGAATATATGGAGAATCGATTTCAATTTCCTGTAAGTCGTAAGTCTTCGATATAAATTCTGATAAATTGGAAGAATTACTGATCAACCTCATATGGGGCGATAATATTCAAAAGATTTAATTTCAATTTTAGATCATTTGAAAGGCTTCGACTAACCATCTTTATATATAACTGACCGAAGATCTTCGGAAGATGACTTGATATGAGAAGCTAATATATGGAGAACACAATATAAATTTTTCTATAAGTTGGAAGTCCTCGAAAAAATTTCTTATAATTCGGAAGAATTCCTAACCAATCTCATATGATGTAAGAATATTCAAATGGTTTTATTTCAAGATCATTTGAAGATCGTCTACATGGCTCCTGATCAATGCTAAATTTTGAAAATACATTCTTACAGACCAAAGATAATCAGAAGGACTCCCGATCACTCTGATATGACCAGGGAATATATGGAGAACTCGGTTTCAATCTACGATCGTAGGTCTTCGTATCATTTATGATAATTCGAATGAATTATTTATCAAACTGACATTGTTGGATACTATTCAACGGGTTTTAATCAAATTTTTGATGAATTGAAAGTGTTCTATATGATTCCTGATCATTATTACATTTTGTAAATACATTCTTACTGACCAACTGACAATTTCTGTTCAATTTGATGGAAAAAGGATATATATGGAGAGCTCGATTTCAATTCTTCTTTTAATCGAAGGCCTTCGGTATAATATATGATAATTCGGAAGAATTCCTGATCACTTTGATATGATGAAGGAATATATGGAAAACTCGATTTGGATTTCCGATCAGTCGTAGGCCTTTGATATAACGTATGATAATTCGGAAGAATTCCTGGTCAATTTGATATGGTCATGGAATAAGGAGAACTCGATTTCAATATCTGGTCAGAAATAGTTTTATTTTTTTTAAATAATTTCTGATAATTCGAAAGAATTCCTGATCAACCTGATTTGATTGAGATATATATGGAAACTCGGTTGCAATTGTTCTATTAGTCGAAGACCTTCAATATAATTTCTGATAATCCGGAAGAATTTCTGAACACTTTGAATGAGTACATAGGGTACACATTATGGTGAAATCGATTTCAATTTCCAATCAGTCATAGGGTTTCCATATAACTTCTGATAATTCGGTAGAATTTCGAAATAATTCCTGATCATCCTTGTATTTTGAAATACATTCGAACTGCCCGAAGATCTTCAGAAGGATTTCTGATTAATTTGATATGTTGATGGAATATATGGAGAACTCAATTTTAATTTCCACGTCTACTGAGGATTCATATTTATGAAAAAATCATATATCAATGAAACAGTCATCGGTCGTCATTGAAAAGCAATGCAACTATGTTCTGTCAATCTAATTGACTTTTATTGGTTCTGTTGTCTTGTGAATTTTAGCTAAACGGCCTCTTTTCTGATTTTTATCTCTCAATCTATGAAATATACACGAAAACTATGTTTGAACGAAACTTCTAGAACAATATGAGGAACATTATGCCGTACACTACACATTTTTATATCATATGGGTGGAAAATTCGTAGAACAAATACTTTAAAATTCTTCACATTTTAAGATATCTTCGAGCATGAAACTAAGTGAAAATTCAATAAAATCAGTTCGAATAGTCAACCTTTGACCACAAAGTTGGTAGATAACACATTAAGCTTTGCTATGAAAGTTGTTACAGCAGCTTTCGTTGTTTCAGTCTCGAGATACAAATATTATAAGCCGTAAATTACCTTGAAAACCAACACCGATTTTGCTGAAAATTTGCACAAAAGTTCAAATTAACATGACGAACAGTAATCACGGTTGACCCGTTAAATTCCGAACATTTCGTTTAAAATGAACAGGTCTAATATACACCCTAGCAAAGTGATAATGAATTCTTCCGAATTATCAGAAATCATATTCAGGGCCTTCGACTTATAGAAGAATTGTCATCGATTTTTCCATATAGGTATATCTTTATCATATCAGGTTGATCGGCTATACTTCCGAATTATCAGAAATTATATCGAACACATACGGCTAATTGGAAATTAAAATTGAGTTCCCCAAATATTCCCTCATCATATCAGATTTATAAGGAATTCTTCCGAATCAGCAGAAATTATAAAAAAGACCAATTACTGATCGGAAATTGAATTGGAGGTCTTTGAATATTTCCTCATCATGTCAAAGTTATCAGGAATTCTTCCGAATTATCAGAAATTAAATCGAAAATCTACGACTGATCGGAAATTGAAATCAATTCTCCGTACATTCATCACATCAAATTGATCAGGAATTCTTGCGAATTATCAGAAATTATACCTAACACGTATGACTAATCGGAAATTGAAATTGAGTTCTCCATATATTCCATCAATATATCAAATTGATCAGAAATCCTTCTGAAGCCATTCGGGAAGTTAGACTGATTTTAAAAATACAAGGATGGTCAGGAATTATTTTGAAATTCTTCCAAATTATTAGAGGTTATATGGAATCCCTAAGACTGATTGGAAATTGAAATCGCATTCTCCATTAATTCCCTCATCATATCATATTGATCAGAATTGTTTACGAATTATCAGAAATTGCCACTGATTGGAAATTGAAATCGAGTTCTCCATATATTCCATCATCACATCAATTGATCAGGAATTCTCCCGAATTATAAGAAATTACATCGAGACCTACGACTTACGGGAAATTCAAATTGAGTTCTCCATATATTCCATCAACATATCAAATTGATCAGAAATCCTTCTGAAGATCTTCGGGCAGTTAGAATGTATTTCAAAATACAACGATAGTCAGGAAATATTTCAAAATTCTTCCGAATTATCAGAAGTTAGTTGGAAGCTTTACGGCTGATCAGAAATTGGTATCGAGTTCTCCGTATATTTTCTTATCATGTTTAATTGATCATAAATTCATCTGAAGATCTTTTCAGTTGGAATGTATTTCAAAATATAAGGATCTCAGGAATAATGTTGAGACCTTCAAATGACCAAAAATTGAATCTACATCGTTTGAATAGTATCCCACCATATAAGAATGATCAGGAATTATTCCAAATTCTCGCATCATATAAAATTCTTTCGAATCATCAGAAATTATATAGAAGCCTTACGGCTGATCAGAATTTTTTCTCCGAAACACTTTTTATTGTAATTCTGGTTTATTGTAAAAATTTCAATCACATGAATAGTGCATCGCAATTTCATAAAAATAATAATTAGGAAGTCATTATCCAATCTTAATCTAAAGAATTTGAGCGTGTGTGGGTGAAAACAAATATAGCAGGTGAAACTTTTATATTCGCCACAGATTATGATTTTAATATTTCTATTGAAATATTCTTCCAAATAGCCGAATAAATAGTATCTTAATTTCCTCCTGAAATTAAAATTCATATCTATGGCATTTTCAATCATTGCATGCTGATTTCATTCATTTCTGATTCAGAAAATGAGAGCATTCTGCTCGCAGTCATTGGTGTAAATGAGACATTGCAGTTTATTAAAAAAAATTGTTTTCTTAGGACTAAACCAAATAAATCAAGTAAAAATCAGCAGAATCGCTTTCAAGATTTTTTACTTAGTCTAGTCACACGATAAAAGCGCAAGAGGTGATGTCTATATAAAACACATATGTTATTGTAAATATAATTGGCTAGCGCAACTTAATTATAATTATAACGCAAGCTACTAATTTAGGCATGTTGTAAATAAATTTCATCCTTCCAACGAATGGATTTTTTTTTACGTTTCCATCATCAATTAACAAAAGTTATTATTCTGGGGTATTTAATTGTGTGAAAAAAGGCATAAAATGAGATCTCATACTCCCAATGCAGATGCAATTTTTTGGAGAATCTTTACATTCTACTTTCAAAAAACTCATGGGCTCTTTAGAAAAAGCTTGATACTGTTAATAGAATTGTACACCATATTCTTGATAAAATTCCCAATTTTTGCAAACATCTTTTTTTTTTGGGAAAAAATAGAATGTCAACTTATTTTTAGTTATCTTACGTTTCTCTTCTACACACCATACTTGGGATGATAAAACATGAATGAAATGTATTCGAAAAACAAGAACATTACTTGTATCATATAATGAAGTTATAATTCGGTATTGCAACTCTTAATTACCTGTTTATAACACATTTATAACTGATGGTATTTGATGAAAATTTGCTAGTCATGTGTACCACTGAAATATAACTTATTACTTTCATATTTTAAATAAGTTATATTTAAGATGTATTCATATTTGCTCACGTTTCTAAAACTGACATACGAAAAGATGTTGTTTATAAGGCTAGCAAGATTTCACCAAGTTTTTTTTTTTATAAATATGTTGTAAACCGATAATTGAGACATTCAATACCGAATAATAACTTCAAGATAAACAGCATGTCAGAAAAGTTGAATACTTCACAAAAACAATACAATGGGTATAAAACAAGACGTTTTGCAAGCAATTAATATAGAACTTATTCACAACTGGGATTTGTTTTATTTGTCAAGAACGATGTTGCAAGTGATACTTGGGAACGGACCGTCAGAAAATTGTAAGATTCCGCGAGAAAAAAAATCTAATTCATTTCAAGTCCTGTCAAGAGTTCCTCAGGGCTCGCACTTCGAACCTCTTCTTTTCATTTTGTACGTTAAAGATATCTCTCTTATTTTGAAAAAGCTCAAACTGCTTATTCATGCTGATGAAGTACATGTTTTTTAGACGTGGTGTTGTAAAAGTTTGTTTGATAAAATAAATAATATATAAAATAAAAGATTTACGTTTTTTTCTAGATTCTAAATAAGCAATTGTGGATCATTATAACACAATAATTCTTAGAGCAGGCAATTCATATTTATTTTATAAATCAATTTTATTTTATAAAGCGTTTTGGTTTCCACTTTACACCTTACACAATTGAACGAATAGAGTCAATCCAAAAGTAGTTTTTATTATATGAGTTAATTGGGATGGACAGCATTTCTTCTAAAAATCTTATGCAGCATGTTGCTTGTTAATCAACATTCAGGTATTGAAAGAGCATCGTCTCTTGGTCTCTTCCGTAAACAATATAGCTTCGCAACGCATTGACTCAGGTTATTTATTATCAAGACTTAATTTTTATGCACAGTTTCGAAAATTTCGTAATAGACATTTGTTCGCGGTAGATCGCCACCGCACTAGCTAAGCGAAATATGGACCGATAAGTCAGAAGTTATCTATATATAATGAAAACTGTGAAATGATAGTCCTAAATATGTCACCGCTAAAATTGAAAAATAATTCCAAGCACTGCGAAATCATAGATCATAAGTAATGATATTATAATGTAATCTACGCATTTGATTAACGACTAACTAAATAAATAAATTGATAAATTGATATATTATTTCCTTATCAAATCGAAATTATTAAAAATTCTTATGAAGATCTTCGGTCAGTAAGAATGCATTTCAAAATATAAGAATCACATGATTAAACATTAAAAATAATTCCATTGAATATTCTCTCATCATATGAGGTTGATTAGGAATACTTTCGAGCTATCAAAAATTATATCGAAGACCTTGGACTAATAAAAAATTGAAATCGAGTTCTCCATATATTTCTTTATCATATAAAAAAAAATCCTTGGTTTGTTTCCGTCGATTTTCTTTTGCGTACTGAGTACCAATGCTACCGGCACCAGGGAGATAGTTTCCACACCTGGACCCTACATATCGGCTCATCAACTCATGGACTGGGGACCAACGGTTTAACTTCCCTTCCGAAGGAAGACGTGATAAGAAATTTTATTCCTCAGAAAACCCCGGTGGTGCCGACTTGGATTGAACCCAGGCCTTTTGGGAATCACGTTTACCACTACACCACCAGCGCCCCTTTTATAACAAATATATCAGCAATTCTTTTGAAGATCTTCAGTCAATAAGAACGTATTTTCATAACATAGCGTTGAACAGGAATCATGTCGAAGATCTGTAAACGGTCAGAAATTGAAATAAAATCCTTTGAATATTCGAAGTTTTGCTACATTCTATCTGACCGACGATCATCATAGTAATTACTGATCACTTTGATATGATGAGCGAATATATGGAGAATCGATTTCAATTTCCTGTAAGTCGTAAGTCTTCGATATAAATTCTGATAAATTGGAGGAATTACTGATCAACCTCATATGGGACGATAATATTCAAAAGATTGAATTTCAATTTAAGATCATTTGAAAGACTTCGACTAACCATTTTTATATTTTGAAAATACATTCTAACTGACCGAAGATCTTCGGAAGTTATATGATATGAGAAGCGAATATATGGAGAACACAATATAAATTTTTCTATAAGTTGGAAGTCCTCGAAATAATTTCTTATAATTCGGAAGAATTCCTAACCAATCTCATATGATGTAAGAATATTCAAATGGTTTTATTTCAAGATTATTTGAAGATCGTTTACATGGCTCCTGATCAATGCTAAATTTTGAAAATACATTCTTACAGACCAAAGATAATCAGAAGGACTCCCGATCACTCTGATATGACCAGGGAATATATGGAGAACTCGATTTCAATCTCCGATCGTAGGTCTTCGTATCATTTATGATAATTCGAATGAATTATTTATCAAACTGACATTGTTGGACAGTATTCAACGGGTTTAAAACAAATTTTTGATTATTTGAAAGTCTTCTATATGATTCCTGATCATTATTACATTTTGTAAATACATTCTTACTGACCAACTGACAATTTCTATTCAATTTGATGGAAAAAGGATATATATGGAGAGCTCGATTTCAATTCTTCTTTTAATCGAAGGCTTCGGTATAATATATGATAATTCGGAAGAATTCCTGATCACTTTGATATGATGAAGGAATATATGGAAAACTCGATTTGGATTTCCGATCAGTCGTAAGCCTTCGATATAATGTATGATAATTCGGAAGAATTCCTTGTCAATTTGATATGGTCATTGAATAAGGAGAACTCGATTTCAATATCTGGTCAGAAATAGTTTTTTTTTTTAATTATTTCTGATAATTCGAAAGAATTCCTGATCAACCTGATTTGACTGAGATATATATGGAAACTTGGTTGCAATTGTTCTATTAGTCGAAGACCTTCAATATAATTTCTGATAATCCGGAAGAATTCCTGATCACTTTGATATGATGAGGAAATATTCAAAGACCTCGAATTCAATTTCCGATCAGTAATTGGTCTTCTTTATAATTTCTGCTGATTCGGAAGAATTCCTTATAAATCTGATATGATGAGGGAAATTTGGGGAACTCAATTTTAATTTCCAATTAGCCGTATGTGTTCGATATAATTTCTGATAATTCGGAAGTATAGCCAATCAACCTGATATGATAAAGATATACCTATATGGAAAAATCGATGACAATTCTTCTATAAGTCGAAGGCCCAGAATATGATTTCTGATAATTCGGAAGAATTCATTATCACTTTGCTAGGGTGTATATGGATCATTCGATTTCAATTTCCGATCAGTCGTAGGTCTTCGATATAATTTCTGATAATTCGGAAGATGTCCTGATAAAACTCGATTTCAATTTCCCACCATTCGTAGGTATTCGATACAATTTTTGGTCACACGAAAGAATTCCTGATCAATTTGATATGGTAAGGGCATAAGGACAACTCGATTTGGATTTCTGATCAGGAAGTTTTTTTTTTTATAATTTCTGATAATTCGAAAGAATTCCTGATCAACCTGATTTGATTGAGATATATATGGAAACTTGGTTGCAATTGTTCTATTAGTCGAAGACCTTCAATATAATTTCTGATAATCCGGAAGAATTTCTGAACACTTTGATATGGTACATAGGGTACACATTATGGTGAAATCGATTTCAATTTCCAATCAGTCATAGGGTTTTCATATAACTTCTGATAATTCGGTGAAATTTCGATATAATTCCTGATCATCCTTGTATTTTGAAATACATTCGAACTGCCCGAAGTTCTTCAGAAGGATTTCTGATTAATTTGATATGTTGATGGAATATATGGAGAACTCAATTTCAATTTCCAATTAGTCATACGTGTTCGATATTGATTCTGATAATTTGGAAGAAATCCTGATCAATTTGATGTGATGAGGGAACATATGGAGAACTCGATTTCATTTTCCGATATAATTTCTTATTATTCGGAATAATTCCTGATAATTCCAATATGATATGATCAAGGAATTAATGGAGAATTTGATTTCAATTTGCAATCAATCGAAGGGTTTCCATATAACTTCTGATAGTTTGGAAGAATTTTTGACCATCCTTGTATTTTGAAAAATATTCTAACTGCCCGAATGTCTACAGAAGGATTTATGATCAATTTGATGTGTTGGTGGAATATATATGTAGCACGTAAGCTACATCTGCACACGGTCGAAGATTTCGGTAAACGATACCAGGTCGGAGACGTCATCGGTTGCCTCATAAACGTCCACGAGAAGAGCATGAGTAAGCACAACCCCAGCCCAAAGTTTATGTTGAATAAAGAAATGGCGAAGGAGAACTAATTTTCAATTTCCGATTAGTCATACGTTTTATATATAATTTCTGATTATTCGGAAGAATTAATGATCAATTTGATGTGATGAGGGAATATGCAGGATTCGATTTCAATTCCCGATAAGTCGTCGGTCTTCGATAGATAAGATAAGATTTTGAAGAACTCCTGTTCAGTTTGATATGATGAAAGAATATATGGAGATCTCAATTTCAATTTCGGATCCGTCGTACGTCTTCGATATAATTTTTGACATTCGGAAGAATTCCTGATCAATTTGATATGATGAGCGAACTAGCGAAAAAGGACTCGTGGACCTACGAACAAGAAAATGTGGCAACGTGGTAAAACAAATGCGTAATTGCTGATTGCTTCTTTACTATGTTCGTGACGAATTTACAGCGAGAATGTTTGGCGCATGGTTTGGAAATTGAAAAACCATGCTACAAATTTTCGAAAATCATATGTTTATGTATACCATCATGTTGTGCATAGTCTGCAGAATGTCCTGGTATAAAAATATGGTATACTTTCTTGGGAAATTCCCGGGAAAACATAGGCGCAAGATTGCATTTCCTTGCGCGCACATATACACTCACGTGCATATTCTCTTTGGGTGGAAATTCCACTTTCCTGGAAAAAGCACACCACTTGAAGTTGAATGCACTTTTCCACCCAAATTTTACCCCACTAGGAAAACAAAATCCTTGGCTACAATCGGACGGAATTTGTTTCCCGATATTCGCTTTCCTTCACAGGATTTTCGGGACGTTTCCTGGAAAACCACCCAAATCACAGACAAACGGCTCAAAATGTCCGAACGATGGCCTTAAGGTGATCCAATTTTTTTTTAGTATATATATTTTTTTTTCTTTTTCTTGTTTTTTTTTCTTTCTTTCGTGTTACTCTTTAATAAAGTAAAACTGTATAAATTTTTTGTATTTTTTTATTTATTTATTTTTTTTGCATTAATTTTTTTATTTTTTTTTGATACTATTTGAAATTGCTGTAATTATTTGTAAAATATTTATTAAAAACACCATTGCGGCGATATTTAACGGCAATGGATGAAAATGATAAAGGCGGGGGATGGTCGCTTTCCATCTCAGACGACGAAACTCTTAATTCCACCTCACACGAAAGTCTCGAGGAAGTTGTGGAAATGGAAACCCTTGACGTTCCAGTTGACTCGCTCTCCAGCAAAAATACTGGAGCATATCCCAAGAAAAGGTATCGCCCACAACCCTCTCCCCCACCATCTCCTCCTCGTCCACCTGCACCCCCCACACCATTGCCCCCGAAAACCTCTGCGCTCCCCCGCCTAAAGGCTTACCCAGAAGCCTCGAAAGGCCCATGGGTTGTTTTTTTCCGGCCCAAACAAAAACCTTTGAACATTCCGAGGATCTCTAAGGATCTAACAACACATTTTTCGGCCGTTACCGATATTTTCAAGGTAACACCAATAAAACTGCGCGTTACCGTTGATGACCGGAAGCAGACTAACCAAATTGTTGCGAGCGAGCTTTTTTCATTGGAATACCGAGTCTACATACCCAGTAGTGAGGTAGAAATTGAAGGAGTGGTCACCGAAGCGAGTTTGACTAGTGATGATTTCTTGGGTCCCGATTCCTTCGGAATCTTTAAAAACCGTGCTCTGTCGAAGGTGAATATATTGGACTGCCTTCAAATGCAGTCAGTATCCGTAGTAGGCTCAAAAAAAAAAAACTTATTCCTTGTCAAACTCGTTTCGTGTGACCTTTTCGGGTTCAGCGTTACCTCACTACGTCACTATTGGCAAGGTTCGGCTGCCTGTACGTCTGTTTGTACCTCGGGTAATGAACTGCTCGAAATGTAAACAACTTGGTCATACATCGGACTACTGCTCGAACAAACCTCGCTGCGATCAGTGTGGCGAGCAACATAAAGAGGGCCCTTGCGGTGCTCCTCCAAAATGCGTGTACTGCAAGGAAGGCCTGCATACCCTGACTGACTGCCCGAGGTACAAACAGCAGGAAGAAAAACTGCAAGCTCGCTCCAAGAGAACACTAGCAGAACTCTTGAAGAATACCGCTTCATCTTCTCAGACCACACCAAAAAGCAGTAACACGTTCTCCATTTTGCCAATTGATGATCTAGACTCTGACTCAGAGGTCGATGAGGGTAGTCCGTTTGTCTTTAAAGGCAATACGAGAAAACGAGCAAAAAACACACCACCGAAAAGCCTCGTAAGGCCACTCGTACGGACCACCCTTCCACCTTGGAAAAATCAAGAGGTAACGGAAATGCACCGAAACCCATTCCACCGAGTTTTAAACCTTGTAATTATGACAAGAACTTTCCGTCACTTCCAGGATCATCTAAAACCCCAGATGTCCCAGTTTTTCGGCCAGAAAAGCAGCTGAATAATCAGCAAGAACATGCCTCCATATTCACGTTTTTTGGTATTGTGGATAGCTTCTTCAGTATATTCAATATCTCTGACTCAACGAGGAGCATTATTAATTTAGTGCTGCCAATGGTGAAAAATCTTTTGAAGCAAATAGCTTCTAGGTGGTCCTTCCTTGCATCGATCATATCCTTTGATGGATAATTCTCCGAATGAGGTCGGGGATATGATCTCTGTTCTTCAGTGGAACTGTAGAAGTCTTATGCCAAAACTTGACACATTTAAATTTTTAGTTCACAACTCACTTTCTGATGCATTTGCCTTTTGTGAAACATGGCTCTCTTCAGACAACGATCTTGCTTTCCATGATTTAAAAATTATTCGCCTTGATCGCGCAGATTCGTATGGAGGGGTGCTTCTGGGGATCAACAAGCTCCATTCCTTCTACAGAATCGATCTGCCTTCGGTGACAGGCATTGAAGTAGTCGCATGTCAGGTTAATATTCGAGGTAAATGCCTCAGTATATCTTCCACTGAGAACCGCGATCTCTCGTCAAAGTTTCTCGGATCTCTGCACGGCTATGCCGGAGCCACGGTTGATCTTGGGAAACATTTAACTCTCACGGTACAGGCTGGGGGGAACTGTATGACGACAACCGCTCAACCTTGATATACGACATGTGCGACTTCTTCAAAATGACAATTCTGAAACCGGGGAAGCAACACGAGTAGCCAAACCTCCTCCAAAAATAAGCAGATTAGACCTCTCACTTTGTTCGAGTTCACTATCGTTGGATTGCTCGTGGAAAGTAATTCAAGATCCCTACGGTAGTGACCATTTGCCAATCAAAATTTCTATTACCAATGGTTCATCTTCTACTCGCTCGGTCGACATCGCGTACGATCTTACGAAAAACATTGACTGGCGAAAATTGTCGACTGCGGTTCTTGATGCCAGTCAATCGGTTGACGTACTTCCTCCGCTGGACGAGTACTCCTTTCTCGCGCGTGTCATCATCGATTGTGCGCTGCGAGCACAGACTAAACGTGTTCCGGGTGTTTCCGTCCACAAGCGACCTCCCACCCCGTGGTGGGATAAGGATTGCACCGACGCGAACAGCGAGAAGTCCGCCGCGTTTAAACGCTTCCGCAAACACGATAAGGTCGGGGATTTCGAGCGGTAACCGACCTCGAGAAAACCTTTAAGGACTTAATTAAAGCAAAAAAACGCGGTTACTGGCGTCGGTTCGTCGATGGTTTGTCGCGAGAAACTTCCATGAGAACACTCTGGAATGTCGGCAGGAGAATGCGAAACGCGTCATCACCGATTAATGAAGACAAGGAGTACTCGGACAGATGGATTTTCAGCTTCGCGCAGAAAGTTTGCCCGGATTCGGTACCGGTCCAAACCAACGTTCGTGATCGTCCGTCGGGTAATAACGAAATAGATTCCCCGTTTTCGATGGTGGAATTCTCACTTGCTTTCCTTTCATGTAACAACTCAGCTCCAGGAATTTATTTATTTATTTATTACAGCGGCTGCTGTATCGATATCAAGGTCATTCAACACGTTCCAGTTGATCCGGGACAAGGAACGTCTCAGCAAACGGAAATCGGTCTTCCGGAAATTGAGCCGAGTGGCAGTCATGGTTTCATCAAAACGAATTTGAGATCCGTTCGCGATAGATATATCCAAAGCAGGGTGGCAATTGTCAAGAAGAACGATGACATCAGGCGCTTCAACGACGACACAGTCCAGAAGTGCACTTTCGCTAACAAAAACCAAGTCAAGAAAACGAGACTGGAAATTGGGAACAAGGTTTATCTGGCTCAGTCCATGAAAAGCCGTGCCGTCAACAAGCAAGCGGCTGGCAGGAGTAGTTGAAGATGCAATCGGATCTGGAAACGCATAACCCTGGCCTGAGGGTGACCAGCTAAGCCAAGGCTGATTAAAATCACCAAGCAGAAGAAGCACATCCATTCCGCATCGAACGTTCGACTGTTTCGGTCTAGTGTTGCCTGCACTCCGTTATCAGTACTAGTTTTTTTTCCCTATTGAGGTTTTTTTTTCAATCCGCTTTCACACTGAGTGGTGTTATAGTATACACAAGTGTAGTGAGCATCGCGGAATTGCATTTGCCGCACAACCGTTCGAGAAAGGAAGCAGTCATTTCCGGCCGAGTCCGGCAGATGAGCTGTTCATCTTTAGCCAACAAATTTCATCGCATCACGCCACTGCAACATCAAGGTCATCGAGTTCACCAGCCGGCGAGCCAGCCGGTGCTTTGTTGAAAACACTCGAGGGCAACAATAGAACGATCATCACCATCCTCACATCAGTAGATCATCGTCATCAGCCACACTCCGTGCGCTTGTGTGGAGAGTTAAGTAACAAACGGTTATCTCCCGTTCTCCGCAACCTGATTAATCTCCATACAGCGTTGATTAACTTTTCTGACACCTTTTTGTTTTTTCCTGAAAAAGTTTTCCTTTTTTTCTTTTTCACTTTGGTTTTTTTTTTCTATTAATTTTTGCTGATCTCCCTATAGTGTTGATTAACTTTTCTGACACCTTTTTGGTTTTCCTGAAAAAGTTTTCATTTTTTTTTCTTTTTTTTTCACTTACTGTTTTTTTTGCAGTCTGATTAATCGCCCTATAGTGTTGATTAACTTTCCTGGCACATTTTTTTTTGCTTTGTTGGATTAAGTATTAATTTTACCGTATATTTCTAGATAAGTTTTTTTTCTTATATATATATATATATATATATATATATATATATATATATATATATATATATATATTTTTATTACTATTTTATTTTTTTTTTTTGTTTTCCTTACGCATATTTTTTTTTCTTGTTTATGTCGAAATCTGTTGCGGAGGTACTTAAGACCCCGCAATGGATGAAACAAATGATGGCGGGGGTATTTCGCTAGCAGATATCTCCGATGATGAGTCTGTTGAATCTCCATCATTCGAAAATCTGCTTCTCACTGAAGAGAAAATGGATACCTCAGGGGACTCTACTTCGGACCCCAAAACGAGCACTGGAGCTTACCCAAAGGTGATGCCTAAAAAACAGCCTCCTGCACCCCCTGCCCCCCCCCCCCCCTGCCCCCCCTTCTCCACCATCGCCCCCTCGTCCACCTGTTCCCCCTACTCCAACCGTTCCCTTAAAAATTTCTGCGACCCCCCGCCATAAAGCTTACCCAAGCGGCTCAAAAGGTCCGTGGGTTGTTTTTTTCCGGCCCAAACAAAAACCTTTGAATATTTCTCGGATTTCGAAGGATCTGACAAAACATTTTTCGGCCGTAACCGATATATTTAAGGTGACGCCAAACAAACTGCGCGTTACCGTTGATGACCTGAAACAGGCAAACCGGATTGTTGCCTATGAGCTTTTTACGATGGAATATCGTCTACATCCCCAGTTGCGACGTAGAAATTGAAGGAGTGGTCACCGAAGCGAGTCTAACTTGCGAAGATTTCCTTCATGCCGAATCCTTCGGTATTTTTAAAAACCGTGCCCTTCCGAAAGTGAAGATTCTGGATTGCATCCAAATGCAATCAGTGTCTCTCATTGGCACGAAAAAAAACGTACTCTCTGTCAGACTCGTTCCGTGTGACCTTTTCAGGATCGGCGCTACCTGACTACGTCGTAATTGGGAAGGTTCGACTGCCTGTACGCTTGTTTGTACCGCGGGTAATGAACTGCTCAAAATGCAAGCAACTTGGTCACACCGCTGACTTCTGCTCCAACAAACCGAGCTGCGATCAATGCGGCGAGCTGCATGCAGATGGTCCTTGCCGGGCTACCCCAAAATGTGTTTACTGCAAGGATACTCTGCATGCTTTGGTTGATTGCCCGAAGTACAAACAGCAGGGAGAAAAACTTAAGCGGTCTTTGCAAGCTCGCTCCAAAAGGTCACTTGCAGAACTCTTAAAAAACACCGCTTCATCTTCCCAAACCACCCCAAAAACCAAAAACACGTACTCCATTTTGCCAGATGATGATCAGGGCTCTGACTCAGAGGTTGGTGAAGGTAGTCCCTTTGTGTTTAAAGGCAACACGAGAAAGCGATTAAAAAAAAACGTCACTCAAAATCCGCGTAAGACCTCTCGTATGGACTACCAACCTACCTTGACAAATTTAAGAGGTAGCGGAAATGTACCGAAACCCCCACCACCGGGATTTAAATCTTGTAATTTTAACAAGGACTTTCCGCCACTTCCGGGATCATCTAAAACCCCAGATATCCCAGTTTTTCAGCCAGAAAAACAGCTGAATAAGCAAGAACATGAATCCATGTTCACGTTTTCTGGAATTGTGGAGAGCATCTTTGATATATTCAACGTCTCTGACTCAACTCGGAACATTATTAATTTAGTGCTTCCATTCGTGAAAACTCTTTTGAAGCAACTAGCTTCTAGGTGGTCCTTCCTTGCATCGATCATATCCTTTGATGGATAATTTTCCGAATGAGGTCGGGGATATGATCTCTGTTCTTCAGTGGAACTGTAGAAGTCTTATACCGAAACTTGACACATTCAAATTTTTAGTTCACAACTCACTTTGTGATGCATTTGCTCTTTGTGAAACATGGCTTTCTTCAGACACCGATCTCCCTTTCCACGATTTTAACATTATTCGCCTTGATCGAGCAGATTCGTATGGAGGGGTGCTTCTCGGGATTAATAAGCTCCATTCCTTTCATAGAATCGATCTGCCTTCCGTGACAGGCATTGAAGTTGTCGCATGTCAGGTAAATATTCGAGGTAAAAGCCTCAGTATTGCCTCAGTATATCTTCCTCCAAGAACTGCGATTTCTCGCCAAGGTCTCTCAGATATCTGCTCAGCTTTATCTGAGCCTCGGTTGATATTAGGAGATTTTAACTCCCACGGTACAGGCTGGGGGGAACTGTACGATGACAACCGCTCAACCCTGATATACGACCTTTGCGATAACTTCAATATGACAATTCTAAACACTGGGGAAGTAACACGAGTGGCCAAACCTCCAGCAAGAGAAAGTAGATTAGACCTCTCCCTCAGTTCGAGTTCACTATCGTTGGATTGCTCGTGGAAAGTAATTCAAGATCCCTACGGTAGTGACCACTTGCCAATCAAAATTTCTATTACCAATGGTTCATCTTCCACTCGCTCGGTTGACATCGCGTACGACCTCACGAAAAACATCGACTGGCAAAAATTTGCGTCCGCGGTTCTCGGTGGTACTGATTCGGTTGAGATACTCCCTCCGCTGGATGAGTACTCCTTTTTATCGCGACTTATCGTTGACTGCGCTCTTCAAGCACAGACGAAACGCGTTCCGGGTGTTTTCGTTCGCAAACGACTTCTCACTCCGTGGTGGGATAAGGATTGCACCGACGCGAACAGCGAGAAGTCCGCCGCGTTTAAACGCTTCCGCAAACACGGTAAGGTCGAGGATTTCGAGCGGTACACCGACCTCGAGAAAACTTTTAAGAGCTTGATTAAAGCCAAAAAACGCGGTTACTGGCGTCGGTTCGTCGATGGTTTGTCGAGAGAGACTTCCATGAGAACACTCTGGAATGTCGGCAGGAGAATGCGCAACGCGTCATCACCGGTCAACGAAGACAAGGAGTACTCAGACAGTTGGATATTCAGCTTCGCGCAGAAAGTTTGCCCGGATTCGGTGTCGGTTCAAACCAACGTTCGTGATAGTCCGTCGGGTAGTAACGAAATAGATTCTCCGTTTTCGATGGTGGAATTCTCACTTGCTCTCCTCTCATGTAACAACTCAGCTCCAGGAATGGATAGAATCAAGTTCAACTTGCTCAAAAATCTCCCAGACGTCGCGAAGAGACGCTTGTTGAACTTATTCAATCAATTTCTGGAGCACAACATTGTTCCGGATGATTGGAGGCAAGTAAGAGTTATCGCCATTCGAAAACCCGATAAACCCGCGTCGGATTATAACTCGTACCGTCCCATCGCGATGCTGTCCTGTATACGGAAATTGTTGGAGAAAATGATTCTTTTTCGTCTAGACAAATGGGTCGAGTCGAATGGTTTACTTTCAGATACGCAATTTGGATTTCGGAGAGGCAAAGGAACGAGCGACTGTCTTGCGTTGCTTTCAACTGAAATTCAACTGGCCTATGCGCAAAAACAGCAAATGGGTTCAGTTTTCTTGGATATTAAGGGGGCTTTTGATTCTGTTTGTATCGATGTCCTTTCGGATAAACTCCACGATAGTGGGCTTTCACCAATTATGAACAACTATTTGAGCAACTTGTTGTCTGAGAAATATATGAGCTTTTCTCATGGAAACTCGACAACTTCACGAATTAGTTACATGGGTCTCCCCCAGGGCTCATGTTTAAGCCCCCTTCTTTATAATTTTTACGTTAAAGACATTGATGGTTGTCTTGATGAAAATTGCTCGCTAAGGCAGCTTGCAGATGACGGCGTTGTGTCCGTTATAGGGCCAAGTGCACCGGACCTGCAAGGACCATTGCAAGATACCTTAGACAATTTGTCTACTTGGGCTATGAAGCTGGGTATCGAATTCTCTCCGGAGAAAACTGAGTTGGTTGTTTTTTCTAGGAAGCATCATCCTGCACAGTTACAGCTTCAACTAAAGGGTAGAACAATCACTCAAAGTATATCTTTCAAGTATTTAGGTGTCTGGTTCGATTCCAAATGCACATGGGGAAAACATATTGCGTATCTAAAACAAAAATGCCAACAAAGAATCAATTTTCTTCGTACAATTACCGGAACTTGGTGGGGAGCACACCCGGAAGATCTTATCAGGTTGTATCGAACAACCATCTTGTCGGTTCTAGAGTACGGTAGCTTCTGCTTTCAATCCGCGGCGAAAACACATATCTTGAAGCTGCAACGAGTTCAATACCGTTGCCTCCGAATCGCGCTTGGCTGTATGCACTCGACGCATACGATGAGCCTCGAAGTACTCGCGGGTGTTCTCCCACTGACAGATCGTTTCGCTGAGCTGTCTTTCCGGTTCCTCATCCGTTGTGAAGTATTGAATCCTTTGGTAATAGAACACTTTGAGAAGCTGCTCGACCAAAATCCTCAAACAAGATTCATGAGTTTGTACTATGAGTACATGACGCTGGAGGTTGGTCCTTCTTCATTAATCTCCAATCGTGATTGCTTCCAAGCTTTCTATAGTTCCTCTGTAAATTTTGATCTGACCATGATGCAAGAAATCCATGGAATACCAGATCACCATCGGTCGATGGTTGTTCCCTCAATTTTTGCAATCAAGTACCACCATGTAAGTAACGATAAAAGATTTTTCACAGATGGGTCAACCATAAATGCTTCCACTGGATTTGGTGTATTTAATCAATTTCATAGCGCCTCCTATAAACTGCAGAAACCATGCTCCGTATACGTTGCGGAACTCGCAGCTATATTTTACGCAGTAGAGCGAATTGCCTCACTACCTTCTGACCATTATTTCATTTTTACGGATAGTCTTAGCTCATTGGAGGCTATTCGTTCAATGAGGCCGATGAAGCACTCCTCGTATTTCCTGCCTGAAATACGATCTAAACTGAGTGCTTTATCTAACTGCTCCTATACTATCACCTTAGCTTGGGTCCCATCTCATTGCTCAATTCCGGGTAATGAGAAAGCGGACTCATTGGCTAAGGTGGGCGCTATGGAAGGCGATATTTTTGAGCGACAAATCGCCTTCAACGAATTTTTCTCCATTGCTCGCCAGCAAGTCCTCATCAGTTGGCAACAAAAATGGAATGATGGTGAATTGGGAAGATGGTTACATTCTATTCTCCCACAGGTGTCGAACAAACCATGGTTCAAAGGGTTGGACATGAGCCGCGACTTTATACGCGTTATATCAAGGCTTATGTCCAATCACTGCTCGTTAGACTCGCACTTCTATCGAATTGGGCTCTCAGGCAGCAATTTATGTGCGTGTGGCAGTGGTTATCACGATATCGAGCATGTTGTTTGGTCGTGTACCTTACACCGTGTTGCCAGATCTGAGTTATCCACATCCCTCAGGGCCCGAGGAAAACAACCCGCGATACCCGTTAGAGATGTCTTGGCGAGCCGAGACCTTGACTATTTGAATTTAATTTATGTGTTTTTAAAACGGATAGACTTGAGGATTTAGAAGTTAGTGTCATCTTGTGTTCTCCCAAGTTGTTAGCTACCCATCGGTGTACCCCCATGTTTGTCTTTTTTATCAGAGTGTCGCCTAGTTCGAGATCAAGAGCACATTGCTCTCCAAACCTTGTGTTCACAATCCCTACCCTGCCATCCATTTGTTACAATTTGTTACCCCTAACCTCGAGATAGCCGCGAGTAATAGGCCCCCGCTTTACTAACGTTAGTTTTAAGTTATCTTGTTATTTTGTTATCTAAACAATGAATATCGGCTCCGCAAAGCTACAGCAAATGAGCCTGGAAAAATAAACGAATTATTAAAAAAAAAAAAGAAGCACATCCGTTATATCAGCCATGGACGATGCAAATTCTGTAGCATCCAGATGAAGCTGCATTGTGGTGCAGTCATGTCGACGTTCAGGGGGAATATACACCGCTCCAATGAGGATGTCCCGCGAAGTGAGGTTGACCTTAACCCAAACCGCTTCAATTGTAGTAAATAGTTCGTTGGAGATTACGCAGGAGGCGAGTTCGTTGGAAACAGCGATGAGCACACCACCACCGCGAGTACGAATGCTGTTGGATGAATTACGGTCTAATCTGTAGACAGTAAAAGAGTCACCAAACAGTTGCACTGAATTGATCCTCCCATCGAGCCAAGTTTCCGTGAATACATAAACGTCATATTCCACGTCAAGCGCAGCCAGATAAACATCGTCCAATTTAGTCATGAGCCCCCTGGTGTTCTGATAGTAGACACGTAAACCGCTAAAGGGTTCGGTGCGAGCCGTGTCAATGATAACTTGTCCAGTATCCGCACGAGAGAACGGTGAACTATCAGGCAGCGAAAGATCACCTGACGTAGAAAGGCTCGAAGTGGTGGCCATAAGCGAAGATGAACTGAAACGAAGTGGCGGATCAACAGTTGAATTCACATGGACGAGTTCATACTTGCCGTAAACGAGTGGTTGGAAGACCCCTTCACCAGGCTCACACACAGGGCCGGGACGGCTGTAGGTCGCTGGCGGGAATGGCTCGACTGTGGTGGGGGGCTCGGGGGCTTCCATGATGCCAACGGCAGTGCGTCCCAGTAAACAAACAGAAGTTGATTCATCATAATGGTGTAAGTCGTCAATCTTCGGCAGGACTAGATCAGAGGATCTGAATGCTTCTTCCGGTGAATTTTCTGTGGAGCGTCTCGGCTTCTGGTATGGTGGGGCTGGTATACTGTTAATGTTATCTTCAGACCACAATTGTCGAGGAGCAGACATATACAATGGCACTCTGGAAACCAAGAATTTTTTTCAGACAGAGCAGTTGTTGCTTGCTGATTATACTTGCCTACAGTTGGAGTTTGGAAGACCCCCTCTCCTAGCTCAAACGCAGGGCTGGGACGACTGTTGAACGCTGGCAGCATAGGCTTGACTGCGATGATAGGATCAGGGGCTTCCACAAGGCTAGTTGCAAGTGTGCGTCCGAGTGTCGAGTTGAATAAAGCAGGTTGTGCTTTTATCGGAAATGATCGGCTGTAGGCATAATACATTTCAGGAAGTGGATTGTTCGAAATAATGTCGTACTTGCCTGAGATAGGGTTTTGGAAGACCCCTTCATCAAATCCAAACACAGGACAGGGACGGCTGGAGGTCGCTGGCAGGAATGACTCGACTGTGATGGATGAATTAGGGGCTTCCATAACACATATGGCAGGCGTGCGTCCTGGTGTCCAACATGGGTCAATCACGAAGGAGTTCATTGTTGAAGTTCGACTAGAAGTGATAATCGTTTCAGGGACGGAATTATTCATAAAGCGATCATACTTGCCTGCGGTTGGATTTTGGAAGACCCCGTTTCTGGACTCAAACACAGGACCGGGACGACTGCAGGTCGATGGCAGGAGAGGCTCGACTGTGATGAGGGGATCAGGGGCTTCCAAAATGCTAGTGGCAAGTGAGCGTCCCGGTAATCGGTTGATAAAAATGTGGTGTTGAGGTTCAAGTTCCTGACCCGGCAATATCACTCCGAATGGATAGAATCAAGTTCAACTTGCTCAAAAATCTCCCAGACGTCACGAAGAGACGCTTGTTGAACTTATTCAATCAATTTCTGGAGCACAACATTGTTCCGGATGACTGGAGGCAAGTAAGAGTTATCGCCATTCGAAAACCCGGTAAACCCGCGTCGGATTATAACTCGTACCATCCCATCGCGATGCTGTCCTGTATACGGAAATTGTTGGAGAAAATGATTCTTTTTCGTCTAGACAAATGGGTCGAGTTGAATGGTTTACTTTCAGATACGCAATTTGGATTTCGGAGAGGCAAAGGAACGAGCGACTGTCTTGCGTTGCTTTCAACTGAAATTCAACTGGCCTATGCGCAAAAACAGCAAATGGGTTCAGTTTTCTTGGACATTAAGGGGGCTTTTGATTCTGTTAGTATCGATGTCCTTTCGGATAAACTCCACGATAGTGGGATTTCACCAATTATGAACAACTATTTGAGCAATTTGTTGTCTGAGAAATATATGATCCTTTCTCATGGAAACTCGACAACTTCACGAATTAGTTCCATGGGTCTCCCCCAGGGTTCATGTTTAAGCCCCCTCTTTATAATTTTTATGTAAAAGACATTGATGGTTGTCTTGATGAAAATTGCTCGCTAAGGCAGCTTGCAGATGACGGGGTTGTGTCCGTTATAGGGCCAAGTGCACCGGACCTGCAAGGACCATTGCAAGATACCTTAGATAATTTGTCTACTTGGGCTATGAAGCTGGGTATCGAATTATCTCCGGAGAAAACTGAGTTGGTTGTTTTTTCTAGGAAGCATCATCCTGCACAGTTACAGCTTCAACTAAAGAGTAGAACAATCACTCAAAGTATATCTTTCAAGTATTTAGGTGTCTGGTTCGATTCCAAAAGCACGTGGGGAACATATTGCGTATGTGAAACAAAAATGCCAACAAAGAATCAATTTTCTTCGTACAATTACCGGAACTCGGTGGAGAGCACACCCGGAAGATCTGATCAGGTTATATCGAACAACCATCTTGTCGGTTCTAGAGTACGGTAGCTTCTGCTTTCAATCCGCGGCGAAAACACATATCTTGAAGCTGCAACGGGTTCAATACCGTTTGTAGCATACTATAAATCATCCAAATTGAATCCGACCTACAATCTCAAATTTCATGACGAAGACATTTTCGAGACCTACAAAGTCGAGCCACTTGTAAACCAAACAAAGTGCCATCCGCACTTGTTGTTCTACAGATATATAAACAGTCAAATTATTGCAACCACATGTTTTCCTTTTGCGCTATGACCCAGAATGCGCGCACAGAATAATAAGCACAGCGACAACGACAGCGACCCGGAAAACAACAGACCCAAATTCTTTCCCCATATCTTTTCGGCAACCTTCGTCTATGTACTCGGGCGAATGGAATCGCGTAACTGGTCACCATCACCTACGACGAAGTCACGTGATTGGTTGATTATGTTTGGAGACTAGTAAAGGTTACCTCCTACCGATTAAGTACGAAATGTAGAGTTAAGTTTCTTAGACTTAAGTGGTGCAAATAAAAATCAGTCAAAACTCATTACTCGAACCGGCAACATGCCCTTACTCCAAAAATATCACGAACCATAGAAATCCAACGTTACACGTTGCCTCCGAATCGCGCTTGGCTGTATGCACTCGACGTATACGATGAGCCTCGAAGTACTCGCGGGTGTTCTCCCACTGACAGATCGTTTCGCGGAACTGTCCTTCCGGTTTCTTATCCGTTGTGAAGTAATGAACCCGATGGTAATAGAAAACTTTGAGAAGCTGCTCGACAGAAATCCTCAAACAAGATTCATGAATCTCTTTTACGAGTACATGACGCTGGAGATTGGCCCTTCTTCATTCAATTCCTCTCGTGATTGCCTCCAAGACTTTTATAGTTCCTCTGTAAATTTTGATCTGACCATGTTGCAAGAATTCCTTGGAATACCAGATCACCATCGGTCGATGGTTTTTCCTTTAATTTTTGCAAACAAGTACCACCATGTAAGTAACAATAAGAGTTTTTTCACAGATGGGTCAACTATAAACGCTTCCACTGGATTTGGAGTATTCAACGAATTTCATAGCGCGTCATATCAACTGCAAAAACCCTGTTCCGTATACGAGAGACCTCATAACGCTTTATAAAACAACTATTCTCTCTGTTCTAGAGTACGGCTCTTTCTGCTTTCTCTCGGCAAGAAAAAGTCACCTAATAAAATTGGAACGAATTCAATATCGTTGTCTGCGTATTGCTCTAGGCTGTATGCACTCAACGCATAACATGAGTCTCGAGGTTCTGGCAGGAGTAACAACCCTCCAGAACCGTTTTTGGGAGCTCTCTTTCAGAATACTAATCAAATGCTTAGTGACAAACACACTTATAATTGCTAATTTTGAAGAAATTCTTGGGCTGAACACACAATCTCGATTTATGAGAATCTACCACTACTACATATCATCAGATATGTGTCTTCCTTGTTATACTCCAGACCGTGTTCACTTCACCAATCGCAGTTCCTCAATTGAATATGATCTGACCATGAAACAAGCAACTCATGGGATTCCCGATCAACTTCGACCTATTATTATTCCGCGTATTTTTACTGAAAAGTACCAACAAGTCAATTGCATGAAAAGATATTTTACAGACGGGTCCCGTCTCAATGGATCCACTGGCTTCGGTGTCTTCAATGAAAACTCTAGCGCCTTCCGCAAACTTCAGGAACCTTGTTCCGTTTTTGTTGCTGAGCTGGCAGCAATCAACTTCGCATTGGGGATGACTGGATCATTCCATGGGAGCTGACGTAAAGCAAACATTATGAAACTTTTTTGAATCCGTTCAATCGTAAGAGTATGCGTAGTGTAAAATAGACACCACACTGGGGAAGCATATTCTAAGATACTACGAACCAGCGTGCAGAATAGTGTCTTGAGGCAATAAACGTTGGTGAAACCAGAAGCATGACGCCGAATGAAACCTAGCACAGTGTATGCTTTGACAGTTACGATGCTCGATCGTAACGCCTAGATCGCAGATTGAGTTTACACGTTCTAGGGAATCCGGTCCCATGCAGTATGGATGAAGAGTAACGCTATTGCTGCGGGTGAAAGATATCACTTTGCATTTTTGCTGATGACTCGCATGCCGTTGTCACCGCACCAGACTAGCAAACGATTTATATCTTCTTTTAATGCAACACAGTCAGCAGGAGAAACAATTACACGAAAATGTTTTAGGTCATCAGCATAAGACAGTTTGGACGATGAAAGCAGCTCACACAAGTCATTCACATAGATGATAAAAATAAGAGCACCGAGAACACTGCCTTGTGGTACGCCAGATGGAGTGTCAAAGGTCCTGGAGCGAACGGAACTTACCACCACGAAAGCATTACGGTCAGACGGGTACGAGTTGAGCCATTCCGTGATTCAGGTGGGAAATCCAATATGATTCATTTTGCTAATGATGATGTTGTGCGGATCTGTATCGAAAGCTTTCGCAAAATCGACGTAAACCGAATCCACTTGCTGTTTTGATGCTATATCACGTGATATCAGTGATGGGCAACTGAACCAACCGGTGCGCACCGTGTGCTGGTTCGTGTTCAAAAAATACTCCTGTGTTTATGTAAGCGTGTAAACTGGTTCGGTTGAGTTTTAGTTTACCAGTGTGTTCTAAATCAAAACCGGGTGCCGGCTTTCGAGTTGATGTTCAGAACCGCAGCTTGAAAACCGAAAACCGGTGTGCTAGAATTTTGGTTTTGGTACACGAGATATAAACCGTGTGCAGGGTTCAATTATATGCTACCAAAACCGGGTATACCGTTCTTGGTTCGGAACATTGGCAAGAATTAAAAGCAGTGCTCCCAAAAAGGTGAGTAAAATATTTGTACCAAGCGACAGTTATTAATTCAATTACCAAATATTTTGATAGACAATATTGGTAGCGAAGGAACTAGAAATCATTTTGAAGTCTGACAAATACCCTTCGATATGGGTATTTTAGGAGTCCGCGTGACGCCTATAGTCTGGAAATCGATAACCGATACCTTCTTGAAATCCAGAAGGCGGCATCCTGTTGCAGATAAACTGAGAAATCCTGTCAAATACCCTTCGATACGGGTATTTCTGGAATCGGGGTGACGTATAAATACCGGAAATCAATGTCTGACGCCATTTTGAAATCCAAGATGGCGGCTTACGGTTGTAGGAAAACTGGGAAATACTAGCAAATACCCTTCAATATGGGTATTTTCGGAATCGGGATGACGTATATAGACCGGATATCAATGTCAGACACCATCTTGAAATCCAATATGGCGGCTTCTGGGTATAGAAAAACTGGGAAATAATGTCAAATACCCTTCAATATGGGTATTTTCGGAATCGGGGTGATGTCTAGAGACTGGAAATCAATTTCTGTCGCCATTTTGAAATCCAAGATGGTGGCTTCTGGTTGTAGAAAAACTGGGAAATACTGTCAAATACCCTTCAATATGGGTATTTTTGGTATCGGGATGACGTATAAAGACCGGAAATCATTGCCAGACACCATCTTGAAATCCAAGATGGCGGCTTCCGGTTGTAGGAAAACTGGAAAATACTAGCAAATACGCTTCAATATGGGTATTTTCGGAATGGGGATGACCAATTTAGACCGGATATCAATGTCAGACACCATCTTGAAATCCAATATGGCAACTTCCGGTTATAGGAAAACTGAGAAATAGTAGCAAATACCCTTCAATATGGGTATTTTTGGAATCAGGATGAGGTTTATAGACCGGATATCAATGTCAGACACCATCTTGAAATCCAAGATGGCGGCTTCCGGTTTTAAAAAAAAACTGGGAAATAATGTTAAATATCTTTCAATATGGGTATTTTTGGAATCGGGGGGATGTCTAGAGAGTGGAAATCAATGTCAGACGCCATTTTGAAATCCAATATGGCGGCTTCCGGTTGTAGAAAAACTGGGAAATAATGCCAAATATCCTTCACTATGGGTATTTTTGGAATCAGGATGACGTATACATACCCGAAATCAATGTCTGATGGCATTTTGAAATCCAAGATGGCGGCTTCCGGTTATAGAAAAACTGGAAAATAATTTTTGACTATATGTTTTTTTAGTATTACTTCTACGTGAAGTCAACGATTTACATAGTTGAAGATGCTAATTTCAAATAACAGACTGTAGTGGTAATTTTTATACGATAGATGGAGTAGATGAAAGCATAGAGTTGATAGTTCCGTTAGAGTACGGCAGTGTGAAGATTGTATATAGATATTAGAATAGCGAACTAGGACAACTTTTAAGGAAGGTACAAATCGGTTTTTTCATCTCTCTTTACCAAACTCCCCCTTTGGAGAGGGATGGTGAGGGGTGTCCCCCCCCCCGCCACCACTGGCAAAAAGAGATGAAAACCGACCCGTTCAAGTACCAACTGTGTGTTTGAAACAGTTCTACCGATTTTTACCGCACTTCAATTGTTATTTGAAGGAAGGCATCCAGTCGTAGGTTTGGAAATTGCAACTATTGTTTACCCCTACCACGATATGTGCTCCTATCATCGTCGACTTGACGATCTCGAGGGGACACGGGTGGGGTAGGTGTTGCTACTGTACCTTTCGACCATTGACAGTAATTGATGGTATGCTCCCATCCAGAGTTATGTACTTTGACTATATGTTTTTTTAGTATTACTTCTACGTGAAGTCAACGATTTACATAGTTGAAGATGCTAATTTCAAATAACAGACTGTAGTGGTAATTTTTATACGATAGATGGAGTAGATGAAAGCATAGAGTTGATAGTTCCGTTAGAGTACGGCAGTGTGAAGATTGTATATAGATATTAGAATAGCGAACTAGGACAACTTTTAAGGAAGGTACAAATCGGTTTTTTCATCTCTCTTTACCAAACTCCCCCTTTGGAGAGGGATGGTGAGGGGTGTCCCCCCCCCCCCCGCCACCACTGGCAAAAAGAGATGAAAACCGACCCGTTCAAGTACCAACTGTGTGTTTGAAACAGTTCTACCGATTTTTACCGCACTTCAATTGTTATTTGAAGGAAGGCATCCAGTCGTAGGTTTGGAAATTGCAACTATTGTTTACCCCCACCTACCCCACCCGTGTCCCCTCGAGATCGTCAAGTCGACGATGATAGGAGCACATATCGTGGTAGGGGTAAACAATAGTTGCAATTTCCAAACCTACGACTGGATGCCTTCCTTCAAATAACAATTGAAGTGCGGTAAAAATCGGTAGAACTGTTTCAAACACACAGTTGGTACTTGAACGGGTCGGTTTTCATCTCTTTTTGCCAGTGGTGGCGGGGGGGGGGGACACCCCTCACCATCCCTCTCCAAAGGGGGAGTTTGGTAAAGAGAGATGAAAAAACCGATTTGTACCTTCCTTAAAAGTTGTCCTAGTTCGCTATTCTAATATCTATATACAATCTTCACACTGCCGTACTCTAACGGAACTATCAACTCTATGCTTTCATCTACTCCATCTATCGTATAAAAATTACCACTACAGTCTGTTATTTGAAATTAGCATCTTCAACTATGGAAAATAATGTCAAATATCCTTCAATATGGGTATTTTTGGAATCAGTATGACGTATAAAGACCGGAAATCAATGTCTGACGCCACTTTGAAATCCAATATGGCAGCTTCCGGTTGTAGAAAAACTGGGAAATAATGTCAAATATCCTTCAATATGGGTAGTTTTGGTATCGAGATGACGTATAAAGACCGAAAATAAATGTCTGGCGCCATCTTGAAATCCAATATGGCGGCTTCCGGTTGTATAACAACTGGGAAATAATGTCAAATATCCTTCAATATGAGTATTTTTGCTATCAAGATGACGTATAAAGACCGAAAATCAATGTCTGACGCCATCTTGAAATCCAACATGGCGGCTTCCGGTTAGATAAAAACTGGGAAATAATGTCAAATATCCTTCAATATAGGTATTTTTGGAATCGGGATGACGTATAGAGACTGGAAATCAATGTCTGATGCCATCTTGAAATCCAAGATGGTGGCTTCTGGTTGTAGAAAAACTGGGAAATACTACCCGGTATATATACGTCATCCTGATTTCAAAAATACGCATAGTGAAGGATATTTGGCATTATTTCCCAGTTTTAATCTAACCAGAAGCCGCCATCTTGGATTTCAAAATGGCGTCAGACATTGATTTCCGGTCTCAAGACGTCATCCTGATTCCAAAAATAGACATATTGGAGGATATTTGGCTTTATATCCCAGTTTTCCTACAACCGGAAGCCGCCATCTTGGATTTCAAAATGGCGTCAGACATTGATTTCCGGTATTTATACGTCATCCTGATTTCAAAAATACCCATATTGAAGGATATTTGGCATTATTGCACAGTTTTCCTACAACTGGAAGCCGGCATCTTGGATTTCAAAATGGCGTCAGACTTTGATTTCTGGTATATATAAGTCATTCTGATTCCAAAAATACCCATATTGAATGATATTTGGCATTATTTCCCAGTTTTAATATAACCGGAAGCCGCCATCTTGGATTTCAAAATGGCGGCAGACATTGATTTCCGGTCTCAAGACGTCACCCTGATTCCGGAAATACCCATTTTGAAAGGTATTTGACAGGTGTTTAAAGGTGTTTAAATTTTTTTCTATAACCGGAAGCCGCTATCTTGGATTTCAAGGTGGCGTTGGTTGACGATTTCCGATCTCCACGTCACACCGATTCTGGAAATACCCACATTGTGTAATACATCATTTGAATTCACAGTTTTTCTGTACTCAAAAACCGCTATTTCGACTTGACACTGCATAATAAAGGGTGATACGGTCAAAATTTGGTCAAGGGAAAACGCGTGTAAATCGGTGAAATCGTTTATTTAAAAAATCAAATTAAATTTCTTTTTCAAGTTCAATTAGTATAAAATTCAGGAAAAATATTCAGTTAGGCTTCCGCTTTTCCAAATCCAAATTGCCGGGCCTTACGCTTGACCCCTGCCATCAGATTTTGTACAGCCACCTTGTCCACCTTCTTCGCCGCAGAAAGCCAGTTTGCCTTAAACTGCTGCTCGCCCTTAGCAGTTTTTTGGTCTTCTTTAGGTTCCGCTTGACAATAGCCCAGTATTTCTCAATTGGGCGGAGCTCTGGCGTGTTGGGAGGGTTCTTGTCCTTGGGAACCACCTGCACGTTGTTGGCGGCGTACCACTCCATGGCCTTTTTACCGTAATGGCAAGATGCCAAATCCGGCCAAAACAGTACGGAACAACCGTGTTTCTTCAGGAAAGGCAGCAGACGTTTATTCAAACACTCTTTCACGTAAATTTCTTGGTTGACAGTCCCGGAAGCTATGAAAATGCTGCTTTTCAATCCACAGGTACAGATGGCTTGCCAAACCAGATATTTCTTTGCGAACTTTCATGTGCTTGAAAACATCTGCTACCTTTCCCCTTCCTTTTGCCGTATAAAACTCCTGTCCCGGAAGCTGCTTGTAGTCGGCTTTGACGTAGGTTTCGTCGTCCATTACCACGCAGTCAAACTTCGTCAGCATCGTCGTGTACAGCCTCCGGGATCGCGCTTTGGCCGTCGTATTTTGTTTATCATCGCGATTTGGAGTCACTACCTTCTTGTAAGTCGATAGTCCGGCTCGTTTTTTGGCTCGATGCACGGTTGTAGACGATACACCCAGCTTATTTGCGGCATCTCGGAGAGAGAGGTTAGGGTTTCGCTTGAAACTACCGGCAACTATCTTTGTCGTCTCAGCGGCTTCCGGTTTTCGATTTCCCCCCGATCCAGACTTCCTGGCTGTCGACAAACGTTCCCCAAACACTTTAATTACATTTGGAACGGTTGATTTGGCAACTTTTAGCGATTTTGCCAACTTTGCGTGCGAGTAGCTCGGATTTTCGCGATGCGCAAGCAAAATTTTGATACGCTGCTCTTCTTGCTTGGACGGCATTTTGACAACTGAAGAGTGAATTCCAAAATCAAAATAGGAGCAACATTCTACACACACACACCTTCAACATGAGGGGTGTTCAGGTTTTTTAAATGCAAAATTGAAAGAAATACGTCAAGTTGATATTGACCAAATTTTGACCGTATCACCCTTTATTATTCATCAAATACAATTTCTGTTTAGTTATCTGCCATCACTGGCAATTCTGAATAATGCGCACCACGCACATAAACACACAACAGTACCGGATCGGTTCTCGAATTCAAAACATCATCCTTGTGAACACAGAACACCGGTACTGGAAAATCAGAACCGCACCGTGTGCAGCGAACTGGTGAACACGGTGCGGTGTTACTTGCAACTACCAAACCGAACCGACAGCAGCACCATACACTCGGTACAACAGATCAGCACATTGGTTATGCTTTAGAAAACCGTACCGGTGCTGTACCGGTGTTTTGCCCATCACTGCGTGATATCGGTGACACGTAACACATTAGGTTTGATGTCGTTGAGCGGTGATACATAAAACCGGGCTTGCTGTTGGAGATGATGGGGGCAGTAACTCTGCAGAGAGCTGTGTGAATCAGTTTCTCCAACATCTTACTGAAAGTGCAAAGTATGGATATACCACGATAATTGGTGACACATTTTTTATTTCCTTGACGCTGTGTTGTTGAAAAACGGCACAGTTTTTCAACAACACAGGAGGCAGGCTGTCCGTTCCGGGTCCTTTCGTTGAATCGAGATTTTCGAGGGATTCTGATCTTCGTCTGGAGAAAACTGGTGTAAATTTATGTTATGAGACGGAATCTGCTCAAAGCCTGCTTGACGTTGAACGGGTGATGCTTTACTAAATACGCTCTCAAAGAAATTAGCAAAGAGATTTGCTGTCTCCGAGCATGAGCGAGAAGTGGTTCCTTCGAAGTTAACCGATCCAGGGATGTCGTAGTCAGCTTTGCGTTTCTTAATGAAATCCCAAAAGCGCGAAGGATTTTCCTTGACGGTTGTCTGTATCCTACACAAATAGTTTTGATGTGTTGTAGAAAGGGTAGCTTTGTACTCCAACTCAAGCTCAACGAGTCTAGCTTTATCGGACTCATTTTATGTTTGGAAAAACCTGTTGCGCAACTTACGAAGCAAAGCGTACGTAACACTGCAGTCTACCACGGTTTATTGATGTCGCATGCCAAATAGTCATATTTGAAACATTTGTCCTGATCGTCAAGTACGGATGGTACAACACTCTCGTCAAGTAGTAAGATGATTAGTGTGTGATGATTATCAACAGTTAACAGATGCAGGTGCGGCAATCAGGTTAAGATACTCCGGGAGATTGGTGAACGCCAGGTCAAGGAGTCTTTCGTTCGTGTTGACAATGTTATTAATCTGCCTCAAGCCATTGGAAAACATAGCTTCTGTAAAGTTTCTCTCAGTATGTATCAGTCCAGGCATTTGAAGGAATACACTCAGGTCTTTTTTACACGGGGGATACGGTCCGTGTAAAAAAAACCGTGTAAAAAAAAACCTACGAGATTTTGATTTTTCGCATGCTTAAATGGTTTTACAAAATCGGATTTTGATGCCATTTGTAATTAAAGCATGATATGGTCCATATAGACATATTTTAAAAATTTCTGTATTTACGCCAAAAATTGTGATTTTTTTAAGTATGCCATTCGATTACAAATAGCTTGAAACGGATAATGTGATTGGAATCAAGTCGATAGGTTGTATCGTTGTCGAGAAATCGTTAGAAACGTACCGTGTAAATCGTGGAAAACCGTGTAAAAAAAACCGCGTAAAAAACAGTGTAAAGCCATTAATGTCCTCGTCTTGATGCCATCGCAGATTAGGAAGATTAAAATCACCGATCGATAGGATTATGTCAGTCTCCGATAAACGATCGGCCCTTGCATGAGCAATATATAGCTCGGCACTCGAGTAAAGTGAGAGATAGATAGGCAGTACTGCAATTTGCTCAAGATTGTCACAGTTAGCTATCGAAATAGATTCACACTCCATGTAGTTTTTGGCTGCAATCAGTACTACCCCGCCCGGAAATAAGGACTGGTTACATCATTGCGATCACAGCGGAAGAAAACGAAATATGATGAAATTTCACTGCTGTCAATATCAGCACGGAGCCATGTTTCCGTAAAGACAAGTACTTCATAGTCACAGCTGGACAAAAGTAGACGGAGCAGAGCAATTTTTGTGCGCAAACCTCTGACATTCTGATAATACACAGAAAACATGCGATCGGTGGTACGGTTTGCTGCGGAGGGCGCAACGGGACTCGGCGGCATGCTTGAAGAGATGATGTCAGGTGCAGCAGTTACTGTGAGAGATGATTCAGCAGCTTCGATAGCGCCAATATCCGAGTGAAACCCGTTTGAAGTGTGGAGACTAGAAGCGATGGGCATTACTGGAGGAGAAGTATTCCACACATGTGTGTACTTGAATGCGATGACGGTTTGGAAGAGAGGAGGATTAGAGGCTTCCATGAAGCTAGCAGGTGTGCATCCTGGTGCCGGAACAATTGCTTCATATGGAGAGAGGCGAGCATGAAGTGGCTGGCTAGAAACGAAGGACGTATCAGGTATATAATTGCTGTTTATATAATTGCTGTTACTGAGAGCGTACTTGCCTGAAGTAGCGAATTGGAAGACCCCTTCACCAGACCCAAACACAGGGCTGGGACGCCTGCTGAACGCTTCATGAAATAGGTTACTCCGTAAATCGCTGTTGAAATGCCTTTTTACTGCCGTCAAACTATCGGGCGCCTTGATTATGTTGAGCCGACTATTTGGATTAATAATGGATGAATTGTCACTTTTAACCATGAGTTAAATTTAACTCGGCAAATGGTTCACAGCCTTAGAGTGATCTCCGTACAAACTGATGTGACCGCTCTGAATCATCTGCAATAGATTATACCATGCAAGAGTAGAAATGGCTGAATTCCAGCACCTGGTTCATAGTCCCTACCGAACAATTACAATTGAGGGGGTTAGAAGGAAAGAGGTGTAAGTGACTTTGATCGATTCTCTTCATCGACTTTCCCTAATAAAAAATACCATAAACGAATAATAACCAAAATGATTGAACTATTCCACAAATTATACCCGAAACACGTCGTTAAGCAAAATAACCATAAGAATTGTATTGGGGTTCTTTTTCGTTAATAATTCAGCTATAAACACATTCCTTGATTCGTGTGTTATTCTGGATGCTAGATGAGAAGCTTCTTCATCAAACTATGTGGCAGAAATAGCGCAAAATCTGTTTATAAAGCTGTTGCTATCAAAAGAGAAAATCGATGAAGAGAATCGATCAAAGTCACTTACACTCTTCCCTTCTACCCCCTCAATTATATTCGAAGTTTCATGTAATTCTGAGGGGTGAAATCTGAAATCGTTTAATTTTTCGCTATTTGGTGGAATTTTGAGGATCACTATAATCAGCAAGTTACGTGTACCGTGATGTACTCTAATTCAAGAGCAAATTTTCATTACGTCGAAAGTAACAAAGGTAAACAAAGTTGCTATCAGTGTCAATCGATGCTCCTGCTATTACACTATATACACTATATACACACTATATGCTGTCCGAATATAGGATAACATCACATTTTTTAATTTATTTACCTGTCAAATTGCTTTTTGATGTAATCACCTTCCGATCAAAATATTTTTCGATGTCATTCGATTCGATAAGTCACCCGATTTCTATGGAGATGCCGTTGTAACAGCGCAGAGAAACCCATCAAAAGTGTACTTTCGTTGTTTCGCTGGTCCTAAAATGATGCTAGGCTGCACGTAAGGAGACGTGATTCATAATTCTCCCGAATATACTGGTAAAAACATTTCGAGTTAAGTAACATTAGGGAACCACCAAACGACGTATAATTACTTTTGACTCGAAAATCAGTATTTTTTAGCATGAAGCTAGCGATCTGCTTTGTATGATTAAAACCCTGCTTAATATGTTAAACATTGCTTTCACTATGAAATTAAATGTATTTAATTAAAAATAGGAATAACTTTTCATCATCAAAACAAAACTTTATTTTTGTCGGATCGGAGCGAATGTTACTTTCGACATAATTAAATTTTTCTCTTGAATTCCAATTAACGTCTAACTTTGTTCACGTGGGTCAACAAGCATTCCAAAACTTTGCATTTTTGATAAGATTATTTTTTATTTGCTTTTTTTTTCAAAAAGTGGGCACGGACATTTTGAGATATTCGGGTTTTTTTAAGTTTTTTTTTTATAATTTTTACATAATATAACTAAAAAACACGTTGTTTTTTAGAAAAACAATAATTTTATTCATTTCTTTGTCTCAGACGTCATTTCGATCAGAAATACCGTTCCCTTGCTACAACTATTTGAAAAATTTCAAGGACGCTATTTTGAAAATTTTACAAGATCATAAATGGCCAAATTTTAGCATAATGCCATTGTGCCAATGAGAATCATTGCCCATAACAAACAATTACGCAAAGTTTCATGCAAATCGGAGACGGTCGATTTAAAAATTCAATTTTTTTTCGGTTTTCGCCTGGAACTGATCCATATGTAAAACTAAATTACTGATGTTACGCGTCAAATCGGTTTGATATTCAATGTTAAGATTTGTGTGAATAGAGTTTGGCACTGATTGAAATTAGGATGCACCACGGTATGCACATGAACAGAGCATTCGGAAGGTCTTTACCTCCAGAAGAACTTTATCATGAACGAATATGTTCTAGGTGATCATGACTTACAAGTACCGAACAAAATTCCATGCACGCTGCT
This sequence comes from Ochlerotatus camptorhynchus, assembly GCF_037179485.1. Taxonomy (NCBI): domain Eukaryota; kingdom Metazoa; phylum Arthropoda; class Insecta; order Diptera; family Culicidae; genus Ochlerotatus; species Ochlerotatus camptorhynchus. Next base: position 147,992 of record NW_027041275.1, on the reverse strand, counting down.
CAGTTTTTTGTTATGATGAATTTTGAATAACATGGGTTTATCACACGGTTTTTTTACACGGTTTTTTGAAATAACGCGGTTTTTTACACGGTTTTTCTGAAATTGGCAATTATCCACGGCCTAAAAAAATATTGTGTATAGACAATTGTCTGCGCAGGGAGAGGGGGTGTCAAGAATTCTAAAAAACTGTCTACGTAATTAATAAACAGCTCCAAATGGTGAATGCGTGATCCAGTTTGGAAGATATTGTTGGCTGCTTTCGGGAACGTCGCTTTATTTTAATAGTTTTTTTTTAAAGTCGTTCGTAGATTGTGTGATAATGAACGATCGTCGGTCGTAGCTTGTTGTGATGTAAGGTACACGGTGGCTTTAGAGCAGCCGTTTTTGCTTACTGAGCAGAAGATCGTGAGTTAGAACCCAAGCCTCATACATTACTGAGCGTTTTGAAATTCAATTCGTAAAATAACTAATCTTTGAGTTTTAGAAAAGACGTGTTGATTGGAGATGCATATCAAATCCTTCTCGAGAGCAGTTGTTGTCGTCCTCGGTGATGTCGTCGCGGGGATCGAAACATAGTAACAGCAAATTGAACGGAAACTTGATCGTAATTGTTTTGTGATATAAGGACCTCGGTGTTCTAGTGGCAACCGATTTCGCTTACTGAGCAGAAGACCGTGGGTTCAAACCAAAGCTACTTCGCGCTATGGAATCCTACTGCAATCCAACTTCCCAGTGATTTCTCGTGGAAGTGCAGAGGTGTTCTCTGCTTTCATTGTAGCGAGTATTACGTCGACATATTCCTACCCATTCCTTTCTTGACCAGCATTCGGACGTGGCCGGCGCTGGTATTGCCTAATTTAAGATCACCGGTATTTACACAATGTTAGTCCCAAGCAACGCCTATTAGTTCTCTGTGTAATTACAGCTGATCTGGCAATAACAAAGTTGCATCCTCGGGCTGTCAATCAGGATAGATATGGAACAATGGTATTCGTTTAGGAAGAACGCAGTCTGAAAGGTCTATCATGAAAATAGAGACGCACGCGTGGGAGAGTGAAAGTAATAATATTCTGAGGCAAATAGAATCAAGAAAGGCGCGTATGGATAGGATCCAAGGAAAACCTGCGCCTTAGAACAACAGGTGTCTGAGCCGGGCGTACGACTGTGGGATAGTAAAAGTTATAAAATTCTCTGAGGGAATCTAAACTAAAAATGATAGAAGTAAGCGCTTTAACTCGAAGCGTCAAAACAGGACGCGAATATGTAATGAGCTCATAATTGAGCCCTTAAGGTTTAGAATTAGTATACAATACAGTCTACATACCCCAGTGTCGTGAACTGGTCGAGGTTTCAAGCCTCTTCCATTGTTCACTGTCAAAGGCGACGCCAGTCAAACTTTTCCGCGATCCACACCAGCGACTGTCCGCTTTAAAAATCGTTAACAGAATGGCGAGCAAGTCTGAACGGGCTCGATTGACTAGTTCACACATCGTGTCGCACTCTTCCAACCCAAAGGCTTATTCTAATTCTTTATTTCATCTCCCTCACTTCGCATCTTATGCATTCGTCGTTTCGAAGCCGATCTTCGATTGCCACTACATAGGCACGGATCATATTCGTGTATTCGGAGCTTTCCGAAGCTCAAGTTCAATCCAATCTCGGTGCGTATCTGTCAATAAGCTATTCGTGTACGTCGACGCTCAGTGCTGCCAAATTCAATTAGCTGACTTCACACCAAATGAAGGTTAATTGATTTTTCTTTAATTACTACCATGTCACATATACTACACCCAGTAGTATGGGCCACCCACAATTATGGGGCACTTCCATCTGCTTAACACCCAGAACTGATTGACCCATAATAGTGACTAACAGGCCCATAATACTTGGGTGGCTGTATAAATCCAAAATTTCGATTAATACATGTGCAGATTCCGACAAACCTTTGTTGAATCTGGACCCGAAAAATACTACTTCTATAGGTACCAAGTGTGACCGGTGAGTTTCGGCACATTATAAATTTTGAGAAGTTTCAATCTTTCCTACAAGTGTGCCTGGTGAGTTTCTGCGCACTTAGAGTAAATGATCATATTGATGCAATCTAAGAATTCAAAAAGACTTACGCGGGTCTAAAGAAAAAATTTCTGTTGCCAACTGCCTCTTCGCATTCGCGGCGAAAATTTTTGGTGGTTTTTCGCAACACTAGAATGGTAAACAGGGGTGTATCCAATCCAAAACCAAGTAGTTGTCAACTCTATACACTAGGTACCATAGATTCTATAGCAAAAACATTAAGCAATGACACCGATAATGACCATGCATCAGAACCCTAGTCTTAACCACTTCAAACTAGGGAACAACGAATAGAAGATTATTCATCACTTAAATGGAGACTAAGGCTCTGAACCATTTGGTGGATTATTTTAACTTTTGGTTAAAATTTAACAGATGGAAAGTTATCGATTAACCCTGCGTGGTTATTTCTAACCGACAAGAAGTTAAATGTTGATAACCGTGGCTGAGTTCTTCTCGAAAACCTGTCGATTGACAGCACAGGGATTTTCGAACATCAAGAATAACTTTCGAAATGTCACTTTTAATCACGAGTTAAATTTAACTCGGCAAATGGTTCACAGCCTAAGATGTGTTCCTTGAATTGCTGAAAAATCATGTTCCCCTTGTTTAAGTAGTCAGGACTAGGAATCATCCCATAACGTACCACGAAAAGGTGATCTACCCACGTTACGGGGCAATATTGAGGATACGTTATATTGAGGTATGTATATAACTGTATACCGAAACGAAAGAAGAAATTTTCCTTCTCTAACATTATCCCTTTTTTAGATTACGTGCTGTACTTTCCCCACTAATAGCTATTAATTTTGGGGTTAAGGCATTTTGAGTAATGGCGTTCGGAGTAACGGCGTTTTGGGTAACGGCATTAGAGGTAGTTACATTCGGGGTAACGTCATACACACTTAGAAATTATTACCGACTTCGGTAAGTTTTTACCAAACTTCCAACAGCTGATAGTTCGGTAAAACTGTGACACTCATTTCTAGAACTGTTTCACATAGGGGTGCTAACATGAAGCTTTAGTGTGATGATTTATTAGCTAGATAATGATTTTTAGAAGAGGGTAGGTGGATAGTTCCGTTAGAGTACGGCAGTATGAAAATTGAATAGAAGTTGAAAATGAGCGAAGGGCCATTAATGCGACAGTTTTCAAAGATAGACGCACATTTTTGCCTGTGGACTTGGAGACATACTTCAAGCCCCGCGTACATCGTACGGGTTAGGCAAAAATGTACGTCTATCTTTGAAAACTGTCGCATTAATGGCCCTTCGCTCATTTTCAACTTCTATTCAATTTTCATCCTGCCGTACTCTAACGGAACAATCCACCTACCCTCTTCTAAAAATCATTCTCTAGCTAATAAATCATCACACTAAAGCTTCATGTTAGCATTTCCAACCAACTCTGAAAATCGTTAACTTCGCGTATGAAGTAACATAAAAACACTTTGAAAAAGTGTTTCACATAATTTTAATTTCAACACACTGCCAGCCTTGTTTAAATAATCGAGTCTTGCCATTGCGGAGAAGTTTTCCTTGTTTTGAAGCTTTACAATTGATGAATTAAAATGCCTGATTTTTTCCGAACAGTTCAGCTGTTGAAAGTTCGGTACAAATTGTCGGTAATCATTTCTAAGTGTGTAGAGTCTAATTTTTTATAACCTATTGATCAGTATAATCAGTATGTATAAGTTGATGTCTATCAGTTTTACAGTATCTGATCTAAAAAAAGTATTACTTGAAATTAATTTAAATAGAAAAGAAAAATAAAGTTTGTTGAAGGATTTCACACAGCGGCGCCGGTGGTGTAGTGGTAAGCGTGCTTACATCTCACACCAGCAGGCCTGGGTTCAAACCCAGTTGGCGCCGCCGGGATGTTCTGAGGCATAACATCTCTGATCACGCCTTCATTCGGAAGGGAAGTAAAGTCGTTAGTCCCCGGTTCATGAGTTGATGGGTCGATAGGTAGGGTCCAGATGTGGGAACTGTCTCCCTGGCATCGGTAGCACGGAAAATAGGATTGACGGAAAACAAACCAAGGAAAAAGTATTTCACACATAAATATTGAATTTACAAATAATGTTTACTGTAATACATTGTTTTTTATTGTTCTCGTTAAAAAAAGCACAATACATCCAGGAAAACTGTAATACAAATGTATGTAACAGTAGCATTCAGCAGTAGGTACATCTACGTGTATTTTCATACTAATTCTTAAGAGCAGTTTTGCCCGTAAAGGTTACATTATTGGAGCACTAACTTTTATTGCAGTAAGTTTCCACCTAAAACCTAAAAAAACTTCCTTTTTATTTTTGGTTGGGCTACCTCGCTGCTATCTTTGCCTGCGCGTTTTGGCTGCCGTCAGTGTATCAGTTTAAAAATACTAAAATTTTTAAATTCGCTATTTAGATTTTTTGAGCAGAAGTGGAAGTCCAGTTTTCGTTTTTGATTTTGAAACCAAAATGGTAGCTGTTTTCGGTTGTTGTTCACTAGATCTAGTGGTACATGGTTTCAGCGAAGTATGAGCAGTAATCTCTTTTATAACTACCTGCTCAGAGTTGAATGTTTTCAAATTAGTTTCATTTAGGGTATTGATGATCATGTTTCCACTGCTGCTAACATTGTAATGAATGAGTTTATTTTCATCAGACTGGTTCAGTTTGGTGGTTATCAAAACGATACTAGCTTTTGCTAGATTAGGAATTACTGTTGTCAGTGCATTGGCTACAGATCGCTTTTGTGTATCGGTTGTACTGGTTTCAACTGGTTGAAGGTATGCATTGGAAAGTGTGCTACAGTCAGTGAGTATGTATTTGTAGTAGTCCTCAACCTCATCATTGTTGTTAGCGATGTAATTATTTTTCAGGGATTTGTTCATATCTCTTGTGTATTCTTCTTGAACATTTTTCACATCTGTTGATTTCTTAATATGGTTATTTTTCTCATATAATTCTCAAGTGGTTTTGTGGTGAGTCTGAATAACCTTTTCCATTTCTTTTTGGAGTCCACTCAGCTCCACCATATGTATTGAAAATTGACTACACAGTGTTGTGAGCTGTTTAACCTGCGGATGAAATGTAAAATAAAATTGAATAAATAATATGCACAAAAAAGCACATCTTAACACTCATAGTTGTCGGTTTAAACGTGGGTTTCTCCAATAGTCGCTTTTACAGGGTACGTTTTCAACGATGCAACTTAACGACCTAATCCCATTATCCGTTATGACCCAAATGGATTACGTTAGAATAGTGGAAAAGGTAGAGCAGCAATCAATGAATCATATCGTCAGGTCATTTTCCTCAGAGATGGTGCTGTTCCGCTGGTAGAGAAGTGGAGAAAAGTGGAAATAATATATTGAGGTAAAAAAAAAGTTAACGACCACCTAACGAAATCAGAAATAGAGTACCTGACACTGCAAAACATGCCTGGTACTTCTACATATGCATTTAGATTACATATTCTGCACAAAATATACATTCTGCTTCGCTTCATTTATAAAACGGAAGGAAATCCTGAGCAGAATTTGTAAAAAAGGAGGGACAGATGTAGGGTAGAGTGGTACTTCTATCGAGCAGAAAACATCAGTATAATCAATGATTTCAAGGTGCACAAATCAGTAATACGTTTGTACCGATGCGTTAGTTCACAAGCTACAACACGAAGCCTATTAGAGCGTATTGTGTGCATATTTACACTCATTGTTCTCAAAACAAAAGAAGCGCTCCTAGCAAACTCGCTTTTTCTACCTTCATCCGTAGGACGAAGAAAATCCAATGGCGTTTCGATGCGTTTGGACGGAATAGGTTAGATTTTTAACAATATCTCAACAATGTGTGGCTCTTTATCGAATTCTACGGTACTTCTGGAAAGAGGAATGAATTTAGAAGTCATCTTTGGTAGGAAAATTTCATTTATTGTTAAAACCCGTTCAATAAAGAGAAGTAAAGCGTGGGTTGTGCTTAGTAGGACGGAAATTAGATCAAAAACCCTATTTTTGTGCAGAATATGTAAAAAAGGAGGAACTGGAGTTCAGTTTCGTACCCCTTTGGATACGGTTGTGTTTTGAGTTTAATCTCTGTTTTGTGCGTGCGTTCGCTTTCATAGTTTTCGGCTGCTTTTGCCTGATTAGCGCTGGAATTCCGCCTTCCGGACGGTTATACGTGTGTGATTGGTGGTCTTCTCGCTTTCTGAGAAGTATTAGAATCGAGAAAGAAAACGTGATTCATCATGTTTGCAAGCATCAGATAGGATGTCGTTATCTGCATTGTTTATTTTTTTTCTTCGCTTGTGCCCCTGGAACAGAAATTTGAGGCAGGAAAACTCACTCGCGATATTTTTAATTTTAGTTTTGAATAGTTTTGTGTCGGCGAGTGTGATTTAATCTCCACGACTATCGACCGTCTTGGAGTAGTCCCCAGAACTGGACAAGTGGCTCCCCAAAGTGCATTAGTGTTTTATTACACATGGCTGGAGTAAATAGGATCATTCTGGTGAGACGGTTCTTTTTTGTTGGTTTAATTTTATTTTAAACAGGATTAGAATTTAAATTTAGGAGATCGGCTAGTTTGATAGCTATCGCTTTTGCTTACTGACTAGAAGATCGTGGGTTTACTCTCAAGCTCCTCGAGAACAATACAATAATTATGGTCGCATCGCCTTTTTTTTTGTTTATTATAGAGGTTTTAAACCAACGGGTTCATTCGCCTCTTCGGAGAAAATTCGATTATATCTTATCATATAGCTTACATTTTTTCAGAAATTTTATAGTCTTCAATTCTTCGTTCCAATCGTTTCCTAATGTAATGCTTAGATCATTATTGATTCCTATTTCTTCGCGAATAAGATCGTATCTTACACACTGCAATAAGATATGCTCGATTGTTAATTCGGTTTTACATACGTCGCAGTACTTTGAAACGTTTTTGTTGAATAAGTGCTCTTTAGTTAGTATAGTATGACCTAATCTTAGTCTAGTTAATACGCGTTGCTCGCGACGATCTTTTCAATCCATCCACTTTTCAGTCGATGCCTTGCATCGTTTGAGAAATGTTGAACGATGGAAGTCCCAAGCGGCTTGAAATTTCTCTTGTAACAGTTTTCTAGCCCAGTTGAGGATATCGGATGCAGGAATAACATTTTCAATTCGACGGGCAAGCTTTCCCCGATCTGCAGCACGATCAGCATCTTCATTTCCAGTAATTCCGGAATGTCCAGGGATCCAGCAAAAGGTGATATCTTTGCAAGCTGCCTCTTTTTCGATCGTTTGAATGAATGGGTGTTTTGATTTCCCTCTATCTAGGGCTGAAATGCAGCTTGCGGAGTCAGAGAGTATGATGGTAGGGTTGTGTGTTGCGATGTTAGCAGCAGAGGCTAAGGCAACTGCCTCAGCGGAGAATACGCTACACTGAGGTGGGAGACTGTCTTCCAATATTATATTCGGCCCAATTACTCCCAAGCCTACCTTACCGTTATTTTTAGAACCATCAGTATACAACTTCACGTGTTTACTGTATTTGGTATTGAGATGATCGCGAACGATAATCTGTGCGTTTTTGATGTTTTGTCCTTTTTTAAATGCTTGCTTAATCGACCAATCCGCTTTGATTCCTCCGTTGTGCCACGGTCGATTAGCAACACGATGAAGCTTCGCAATGTCAGGAATATGCATGTTGGTTTCGTCGAGAAGTGCTGAATTTATTTGATTCAATAGCAGTGTGGAACACTTCGTTTTTCCAAAGAGGGGTGGGTGACTCTGATACCCAGAAATCATCAGTCATATTAGTGAATAACAAATCTAAGTAGCAGTTATTTTGATTTTTTATGTGATTTATTTGGTTGAGTCCAATTTCTGCACTTTTGTCGAACAGAGTACGAAGTGTTTCATTTTCTCCTATAATCGGTATCAACAAAGATTCAACAATAAAATTCACTGAGCGTTGGTTAAAATCTCCGTATATGTGGAAGCAAATGTGCCTCACATTTCGAAATAATATTTTCAGCTAGTTTAAATTTTTTTTCGTATGGATCTTGCTTTGCATATTCTGGAGGAAAATATACTGTCGCAAAAATATTAACTTGATCTCCAATGAAACATTTGACCCAAACGTGATCAAACTCCTTACACTTACAAGATGATATTTGTTCAGATTCGTAGTCAACACTAACTGCTACTATGACACCACCACCACCAGCAGTATGGTGTGCTATGTTGGCAGACAGCGCCTTCACCTCATCGAGTATTTCAAGCTCCAACATTGAATTTGTTTGCATTGTGCAACTTGCCGCGGTATCTAAAGAGAGCTGGGTGAGATGGCTAACCTCATCATTTAAGTTACGTAGGTCAGTTGATAGCTCTGACGTCACTGATTTGACCGTCACATTAACATTCTCCTTTGTTGACATCGTTGCAGTATCAAGTAGCGAGTTAATGTGGTTTTTTATGACAACGACACTGCCAGCTAAACTGTTACTTTTATTAATTGCGGCCAACTCATTTTTCATACTAGTCAGCAACATTTCTATGCCATCGATCGCTTCATGAACGAGGTTCGGTTTTTCTTGTTGAAACGTGAGCCGGTGCATCACCTCCGCATTGCCATTCAGTTGCTTTTCGATCGATTTTTGCTGTTCAGCAATGCTTTTAAAATCGAGTTTTGCCTGTAAAAGCTCTTGACAGGACTCGCAGCATGGTAGTATGTAAGATGTAAAGTCCGATACCTTCCTGTCCTTCCTGCTAAGTGAGTTCCGTTGTACAGTTACCCCAATGCAGGTAGCGTGCAACATTCTTGGGCAACCTGCACACGTCCACATGACCGAGTCGACAGAAGTGTCGCAAGCACAAATTTCGCAAACCATGATGTATGCAAGTAAAAATAACTGAATCACAGAAGGTAAAAAAAAAATCGCACCAATTAAAAACGCGGAGCCAAATAAAAGTACGTCCGAACTTATCGACGGTCGAGTATGAATTATTTATTATTTATTATTTATTTTTAAGAGCATTTAAGAGCATTTCGGACACTGGGGAGATGCTTTAACGTAGCCACTAAAACGATATCGTCGGCGTAGACGAGGACGCGGACGTTGTTGGGAACAGCGTCAAACATTGGATTAATGGCCAGCAGGACCAGTGTTACAGCGAGGACAGATCCTTGGGGAACTCCATTTTCCTGGATTCGTTCAGTTGATGAAGATCCTCCGTAACTAACGCGAAAGCGACGATTATCGATGAAGTTAGTGATGCAGTTTCGCATTCGGTGTCCAATGTTGAGCTCACTAATTTGTTTAAGGATATTTGGCCTCCAGGTTTGGTCGTATGCTTTTTGGATGTCGAGTATAGGAAACTCGGCGTGAGAACCGGTAGTTTTGATGTCCTCGATGATTTCTTTAATATCACAGAAGTAGGAAGAAGTGCCTTTACCAGCCCGAAATGCATGCTGGTTTGGGTTCAGAATGTTGTGCTCCTCGAGAAAGTTCATGAGCCCGTGGTTTATCATACGCTCGTAGATTTTTCCGATACAGCTTAGGAGGGTTATAAGGCGGTATCCTTCTGCTGTTTGGTGATTTGCGGGTTTCGGAATAGGCACAACCATTCCTTCTTTTCAACATTCAGGAAATCTTCCTTAAAACCAAACAGCGTTGTAACTTTTGAGCATTGTTAGTTTAGCAGCAAATGGGAGACGACGAATCATCGGGTAGCCAACATCATCATTTCCGGTTGAGTGCCCTCTAGCTATGTCAATAGCACGGAAAAGCTCATGAATAGAGAAGTCACGATTCAAAACAGAATTTTCTTCTACTGTCAAGGTCATCCAGGCTTCCGGCCCGTCCGTTGAGGTGTTTGGAAGTTGACTGTCTTTCAAGGTCGATGATGCCTGGAAAAAATCGGCGAAGTGTTCGGAAATTTCAGATGGGTTTATAACGTATTTTCCATCGATTGTGAGCCCTCTTTGAATAGTTTTCCGAAGGTGTATTAGGATTAAAAGACTCGCAGAAAGTCTCCCAGGATTCTTCTTTAGCTTGTATTATGGTTCTTCTAGCAATAGATCGTGCTTTTTGGAAAGCTTTTCGGGCGGCTTCTTTTTGAGGATCATCAGAGCACGGATGTTCCACTGCAAAAGTAGTGTTTTCGTTGTTTGATCTTCGTTGGTTGTGCTCCCGTTGGTTATCTCTTGCTCGGTCTCCTGAAAGGTGTGATAATGGAGCAGGATTGACTGAACTAGCGACTGAACATGAAATGGTACTTGCCCGAGGATAGGGACAATCCACGTCGACTGCCGCCAGAGGCTCATCGGATAAATCCGGAACATCCCTGGTCAGGGTCGACGTGGAAGGCCTCGCGCTTGGCGAATCAGTAATAATCTGCTCCGTGCTGGTCGATGGACGGATGCTCGATGCATCTGAGTTTCCTAATATAGATATAGCCAGTTTTTGTTTGGTTTCGGTAGAATTGGAAGTTTGGTAGTTGACGGGTTGAAAAGAGACGTACCATATCACGCCCCTCATTGCTTCTTCTTCTGGAACTGGAGAGGGTACAGCACATTCGCCCCCTCCAAGCCGCGTTTATTAAACGCATTAGAAGTTCTCGTTGATCGAATGAAGAGATGTTCCATGTCTATTCGAGTTTATTTGGTTTTCTGAAAGGTATGACAGCGAAGCAGGATGGATTGGACTTTATATCGGGGAAAAAAAATACTTGCCCGAGGATAGGGGCAATCCACGTCAACTGCCGCCAGAGGCTCATCGGATGAATCCGGAACATCCCTGGTCAGGGTCGAAGTGGATGGCCTCGCACTTGGCGAATCAATAGTGGTAGATTTCTTTTTCGTGCTGGTTGATGCATCGATACTGGTTGATACGAAGTTTGATAAATTTCGGTTTGCTGCGGCGAAGCTGAAAGTTTGGTGATCGACGGGTTGAAGAAAGACGTCCCGGATCACTTCCCTTACCAGACTCGCTTCCTCTTCTGGAAGTGGAGGGGGTACTACACATTCCCCACCTCCAAACCGTGCTTCTCCAACAAATGTTGCGTTTGGCGATTTGTTTAATCGAAATCCTAAATCATTGTCCATGTGGGCGCGGATGTTATCGTATTGGGCATTGGGTGAGATTTCTCGAGTTTCCGTTATCGTAGTCAAAATCGTTGTGGGGTCGGTAGTTGAGAGAGTCAAAAAGGATTTGTCTACAGATTTATCCCTCATTCATCAACATCGATAGCAGCAGAGCTGCCTCCAGTTTGAGTTGAGAGACGCTTACCCCCATTGTTGTCGTCGGTGGGTGATATTTCCATCCGTCGTTTATCGCTTCTGCTTCGAGCTCGGAGGTCGTATCGTGAATTGTCATTGTTCGCTTTCTTGCTTGGTGGTGATGTGAAGGATTTATCTTTGCTGGATAATCGTGCGCTGCTATTATGCGGTGGTTTAATAGCAGTAGAAGAAGAAGAGGTAGAATTAGATGAGTTCTGCGATGATAGATGTGCCTGAGGAGATGATGTCAGTTGTTTTGGAGCTGGAGATTGGCTAGAAGCTCTAGATTTCAGTGCTTTTTTCAGGTCTGAAAGTTCTTTCGCCAGCGAAGCTACCTGTTTTTGCAGAGTGGCAATTAATTGATCCTTAGCGGCTAGCGGCTAGCAAAGGTTCTCTTTTTTGTTTCCTCAGCATAAATTTTTCTTGCTTCCGTAAACGAGATGCTTTGGTACACTTTAATGCGTATTATTGTTTCCTCCGATTTGTGCTTTGGGCATTCGCGAGATGTAATAGCGTGACCTGTTTTGCAATGGATGCAATGGGGAGAGTTGCTGCATTTCCCTCCTTCGGTCAGGCTGTGGGGTTGGGAACATTGTAGACAGATTGCAACAGCTTGGCAAGACTTTCGAGAGTGACCGTAAACGCCGCAGTTGAAACAAATAAGTGGGGATGGATAGTATGTGTTCACCGGAATACGGAGAACCCCGAAGTAAACATACTTTGGAAGAGTAGTTCCTTGGAATGATAATACCAGCAGCGGTGTGTTTTGGAGATTACCATTTACGCGCTTTTTTATTCTTCTTACTGTGTGTACCCCTTGCGTGCTTAAGTATTTTTCAATGCGTTTTTCCTCGAGATGGATAGAGTCCGGATCATAGACGGTTCCTTGCACAGTATTTAATGTTGGATGTGGAACGACTTCGACTTGAGTTCCGTCGATAAGTATTGTAAGTTTGACCAGCTTTTCGAAGATGATTCTAGAGCTAGTACGAAGAATGTAACGTGTTCCTCGGCCTTCGCGGGAAGCTGCTATTGTTTTTGCTTCTTTTTCTCCAATAGCCAGCTCAATCGAAGTTCCAACGACAAATGTGTCCGGAAGAGGTAAATCAGGATTGCGGGTCGAATTCGATGCTACACCATCACTATTACAGGGTCTGCGAAGTACTAACACCATCTTCCCGATATCATTCGCACTTTTCAACCATTCAGGAAGCCTGTTGTCACCTGGGGGACCTTTCCCGGGGTCCCTATGTGGACCAGAAGAAGAGTCGGTCATTCGACCGACGCCAGAGTCATTTCGCAGAAACCACTACAAAAGTCCACTGTTCAAGTTCGCTCACTGTTCGGTACACCTTATAACTCGGGAAATGTTCTTCTATTCATTCACCCACTGTATCTAATGCAAAGGGTAGGTATTGTTTTGTCCACAGCACTGTCGTGTGATATCGCCACTAAGTTTTGTTCACTTTTGAGTGCTATAACGAAAACTTCAACGTGTCCTTCACTATCCTCAGAATAACTTTGACTAGAACTTTACAGTTAACAGCGTTTATGCTATTTTGGAACGTTGTTTTTATGCAAAAAAAAAACGATTAATAGGTAAAGCCGATCGCGCGTGTTGTATGACAACAGTATCCCGAATACGATGATGGTCGCATCGTCTGCTTAAGCGAATCCTGACCCATCTCCTAACTCCGTTGCATCTATGGGGGCGTCGGTGAGCCGCTGGCCTCGTATTAAGTAGATGTTACATCAAAGAAATCCTTCTTTCACCGTAACGGAGAAGACGGGCGTGACCGGCAATGGTAGTTCTCATGATTTTTCTGTTCTGCAGTTTGATTGGAGAACTATCCACTCCCAAATAGTTTTGCTTAAGGCCCCCGTCTGGAAGTATTATTGATATTATTCCCTTGCTGGGATTTTTTAGAACATCTGGGAAAACCCGCAAAAATGAGCTAGAAAAATAAGCTAATCGAAAAATCGAAGCACACTACGCTCTAGCATAACTTTCTAGCAACATGATAGTTGGAAAATTTTTGGGAAAATTCAACCCACAAAAAAACTGGGTTGTTTTTCCGACATGAAGACCACCCAATTCCGGCCACTTGATTGCAAATGTGTAAACACCATGTTCTATCTTTCCCCTCTGATAGCTCGTGATCTTTATTCCAGATAATTATATACTAAAAGATTCGTGAGAATGTCAGGAATCTTTTGGTGTACTTCAAAGTACAATTTTCCGACTTTCCTCGCATCGTTTTTCCATTTTCATTTCATGCATACCATTTTCCCGTTGTACCGGTACATGGCGAACAAGGCATGGGAAAGAAAAAAAAAATGTACTAAACACGAATTTCTCGCGAGGAGCTTTCGGCTCACATGATTTTTACGGACGGCTGACTAAAGCATGCGAATAGTGGTGTCGTATGTTTAGCAAAAAATAATTCAAGTTGTTGATAATGAAAACGGTCATCAAGAAATAAAATGCCTTTCCCTACATCCTCCATTTCACCCTGAATGACAAAGTGTTCTCTGCAGGTCGATGAAACTAGCTAGGTTATTTGTGTTTTCTTTGTTTGGAGTAAACATATAAATATTGTTTGGGAAGCAATATAAGCAATAAGCAAAATATCCTCCCACCTTGATATTGACTATATAATCTACACAGCAGGTATTATTGATTTCCGTATCTAAGAATCACATTCAAAACGTCATATGGTATAATTGCCAATACCTCAAAAAGCTCCGCGATGCGGACAGAGTCCCTATTGACGGTGTGATTTGTTGTAAGAATCACCGAGCTGATTCAATTAATAATTACGATATTACAGCCGATAATGACAAGACTTTGCTATGATGTATTCTGAAACTTTGCATAACTTATATCAGCAGAAAAAAAAAATGCATCAGTTAGTTACAACATAGGCAATTGCTTTATTGCAAATGACAGTAACGTTTATTGATAAAGTGAAAACATTTCTCAACTGTTGAAAAAAGTTAATGCTTCGTCCAGAGTTGGGCACATTTCATTTAATCCACTAGGAACATTTTCGATAGCGATTATCGCTTCCGCTAATTTTTTAACCGATATAAAAAATCAGAGCAACCTTTATTTTGAGACATTAATGATTATAATTTATAATTTATACACTAAAAGACTCCTGAAATAAGGTTGTTTAGCAATTATCGAATTATACTGACGTATTATCTGTAATAGAAGCAATAGTAATAGTTTTTGGTTAGTTTGACAAACCTCGACAACTTTACATAGATAGTGTAACCAGGCATGGAAAATCATTTACATTCATTTCATGCATTCATTTACATTCATTTGCCTCTAACTTTTTTCATCAACAGCATTCCACAAAATGATGTATAGAGCTTTAGTAGGTTTTGTTATTAGCTCCATAACTCAAATCTGTATCTCTTATGCATCACGAATTAGCGCGGGCAGATCATGTTCCTGTTTTTCAGTGAATGTAAAATACATTCACTGAAAAACAGTAGTGGCTTCTGTTCGCTCTGGTTCGTCATGCATAAGATATACGGATTTGAGTTAGGGAAAAAAGTTGTAGCTACTAACAAAACCTACAAAAACTCTATACATCATTTTGCGGAATTCTGTTGATAAAAAAAGTTAGGGGCAAATGAATGTAAATGAATGCACGAAATGAATGTAAATGAATTTCCATGCCTGAGTGTAACAGTCAATTTCCGGTAGATATGAAAAGCCACAATTACTTGCGACTACGATACATATCATTCTCATTAGAAGTGATCATCCCTACTTTCAGAAGAAAGAAATATTTATTTACTTCACGAAGAACGTCGTCAGCTTAGCGTACACTACTTTTCATAAATGTGGGGTTCCCTAGATGTTTCACTATCATATATCTCTCATATCTAACATCAGCGTAAAGGTACTTTACAACATTATTCGAGAATGTTGCAAAGATTATCATCAACATTTATGCATCATATCATTTTATCCTTCATATCCAAATCAAGGTCAGATAGGCTAGGTGATGTAGAACTTAATTTTTCATTTATGTGTTCCCGAACTTATCCTTGGTAGTGTACGAACAGAAACAGTGCAATGACGTGTACTAAAACCGAATATGAGCAACAGTTGTTCGTATTTTCGATTTTCATAAACCGGACCGACACATCGATCAGTTTCAGTCTACAGCATGATGTGCTCCTCTCTACACATGTCAGTCGGGAGTACGTAGACTTGGAAATATGATGGTCAGTATTCTTATGTTGAACCGGCCTCCCCCGATACTGCGCCTTGAAGGATGTTTCTTATGGCCATTTCTGAGATCCGAAAATAGTTTCCGGGTTTCCGAGAACGCAAAGTAACCAACTCCAGCGATATGTAAGAAAAAAAAATCCCTGATTTCAGTACCTACATGTGGTGTTCAGCATTTTCACGGAGAAGCTACCTCCCCGATATTTGAAAAATTGTTCCTGTGAACATTCCTTAGATTCGGAAATTTTTTTACGAGTTCATTGATATTTATGTTCAACTGCCGGTGATTTCAGTGAGAGAAAATTAACCTCCATGTGGGTTCAGAATTTTTAAAAGAGAACCAGCCTTCTCTGATAGTGAACCTTGTTTAATAGGTCCTAATGTCGTTCATGAGATCCTGAAATATTTTTCCGAGTTATCAAGGGACCATTCAATGATATTTGAGTTCCCACACCGCTGTTTTTAATAAGAGGAAATTATCCTAAATGTGGGTTCAACTTTTTCATGGAAAACCGACCTTTTCCGATACTGAACCATGAAATAGTTCCTATGGCCATTCCTATGATCCAGAAATATATTTACAAGTTTCTTGAAATGCTAAGGGACCACCTTCATTGATATTTGACTTCAAATACCGGTGATTTTCGTAAGAGGAAATTTACCTATATGTGGTGATCTATATTTGTATGGAAAATAGGCCTTCCCCTAAACTGAATCTTGAAGAAAAGTTCCTATGACCAGTCCTGGGATCCGCAAATATTTTTCCAAGATTTTTGAAATGTCACGAATTGCAATGATATATAAGGTTAAATACGAGCTATTTCTACACCGGGGAATCAAATAAGTAGAGATCAATATTTTTATGAAGTTCCTCCCTTCCCCGATGGGACCAAGTTCAATGCCACTTGAAATCAAATACCACTGATTTCAGTGAGAGGAAGTTAATCTAAATGTGGGTTCTGCATTTTCATGGTGAATAGGTCTTCCCCGATACTGTACTTTGAAGGATAGTTCCTATGACTATTCCGGAGATCCGGAAATATTTTTCAGAATTTTTTTTTAAATGTCAAGCGACTAACATCAATGCTAAGTATATGAGTTCATACACTGATGTGTTCCGTAAGATAAAATCAACCTAAATGTGGGTTCTGCATTTTCATGGAATGCCGGCATTCCCTGATACTGACGAATACATTGACGAATAGTTCCTGGGATTCAGATATATTTTTTGAGTTTCTTGAAACACCAATTGCAATGATATTTGAGCTCAAACACTGCTATTTGCAATAACAGGAAATCATCCTAAATTTGGGTGCAGCATTTTCATGTAGGCCTCGCTTAACTCAGTCGATAAAGGCGCAGCTACAAAGCAAGACCATGCCTGGACGTTACTGGGTTCGATTCTCGGTCCGGTTAAGTTTTTTTTTTTAAGTTGGCAAATATATCGAGTACCCTGAGCATAAAGTATCATTGTACTTCCTACTCAATTATACAATGCAAAAATGGTTCCGGCTTCGAAAGCTCTGAGCCATTTCTGAGATCCGAAAATATATTGTCGAGTGTTGTGAAATGATACGTGATAATCTTCAATGATATATGAATTCAAATAAACACAGAAAAACATTCTGAATTTTACTGGTGATGTAAACATCCATACATGCAAACATTCATGCATGTAAACTTCCATTTCACGTAAACTAGCCACTTGCAAGAAATGTTATTTACAAATATGGACAGTTGCGTATAACAAATGGAATATTTCATTGCATGTCTCATAAATTTACACGATCTACATATATGATATATGATATATGACACTCCATTTATGTGCATCATAGTAACGGTATTTTACACTACTTTTTTAAACTGTGAAGGCAATTTACATACACATGGATTTACCGAATTGTAGATTTTAGCATATTCATGGAGATAAGACTACGGAGCCTTTCTTACCTCAGTCAATTTTAGCATAGGTCCATTCTGGAGGCGGCTGGGTCCGATTCCTAGTTAAGTTCGGTGGTTATTCATCTATGCAAACATTGTATATATTTACGTTATTTGACAAATCTCAGCTAATCATGACATTCACTTATTGCAAACAAAATTAATGAAGAAAACAATAGTACTGCAGTCCTGATTATCAGAGTTTTGTCAAATCAGTCCGCATCGTGCTCTCTTGCCGTGCGGATCTATTTGCTTTTTGCTGAAGGAAGTGTTACTACTACCTAAAGCTACAACAAATTTGAACAGCACTTTTCAGTGCTTAACCTGTAAAAATTTTCTACTTTGTTCAACTCTTATTCCTCTTCGATCCTTGTTTGGACCCTACCCGAGGTAATCCTTCTTGGATATCGATTTGGAAAATTCCTCTTCGATCCTTCAGATTCTTATAGTAATCTGCTTGGAAGTCGATTTGGATAAAAATTTACTGCCACCATGGCGCCTAAACGTAAAAGAAAGGGTCAAACTCTTGATCCCCCTTCTGATGAAATTAATTTGAGTAATCAATTTGATTTGCTCACGGATGATGAGAATGATCCATCACCCAAGAAAAATTCTAGTAAACTTTCCCGGCTTAATGCCAAGAAGGAAAAGATTCCCCGTATTCCCTCCCCATGGACATGGAGGTTGACGGTACTGAAGCAAAGGGTTATGTTTAATTTCTTTATATTTGCAACGATGATGATTTCCTATAGTGACACATATCACCTTCTTAATGCTTCAGTATGCCTCAAACGATTAATTCTTGGTTATTTTCCGACTCTCCTCGCATCGTTTTTCCATTTTCATTTCATGCATACCATTTTCCCGTTATACCGGTACATGGCGAACAAGGCATGGGAAAGAAAAAAAAAACTGTACTAAACACGAATGCATTCCTCGCCGATAGCTTGAAGTAGCCGGACGTAGTTTGTTCGTGTCTCCGTTGCGGGTATTGGTTTCGTAGCCGGTGGAGTTTCTTTTTTTTCCCACTATAGTGGTTTTTTTTTGTCGCGCGTTTTTTCCTACCGTGGACGAAGTTCAGTGCCCAAGGCAACCGCAGTCAGCAGAGGAAGTAGCCACCTTTAGCGACGCTATAGGTGGACTTCATATCACCGTCATCATCTCATCACCACTCCAAAGCAGCAAGCAACAAAACAAAGGAGCAAACGGAGTGGCTGCACCAGCTCACACAGCCGGCACCGGCCGGTGTTAAGTATTCTATACAATAGTCTTCTCTAGCCCGTTGCCGCGCTTTTGTTATTCAATTTTGCGCGTGGCTTTGCCCTCTCCCCTGATAGGGTTGTGAGGGCCATAGTGGTGCAACTTCTTGCAACTAATAAAAAGTTTTTTTGTTTTGTTTTTTTTTGTTTTTTTTTTGATAATTTTTTTATTGTTTTTTAATTTTAATTAAGTAGATTAATTGGGGAAGGTTTTTTTTTTATATATTTTTTTTTCTTTTTTAAGCGGTTGTGCACCGCTTTTGCGCAACACTTATGGCGTCTTCGGATGTCTACGTTGCGCGAACCAGGTACTACCAGCCGTCTTCGAAAGGACCATGGGTTGTCTTTTTTCGGCCCAAAAATAAACCTTTGAAAACTCTCGACATTTCGAGAGATTTGCTGCGTAAGTATCCGGGAATCTTGGTACATAAAGAGAGATTCAATAAACTGCGTGTAGAAGCACCGACTTATGATGTGGCAAATAAAATTGCTGAACACGAGCTGTTTAGTGTCGAGTACAACATCTACATCCCTTCTCGAGATGTGGAGATAGAAGGTGTGGTCTCCGACGCGAGTCTGAGTGTCGAGGACTTAAAACGAGCATCGGGTTGCTTCAAAAACTCGAAAATCGGAGATACTGGATGTCAGGCAACTGCATTCAGTATCTTTGCAAGATGGCAAGAAGCCCCGTAACGTGGGTAGATCACCTTTTCGTGGTACGTTACGGGATGTAAGATCTACCACCGATTCCTAGTCTTGACTACTTCAAACTAGGGGAACAGGATTTTACAGTAATCAAAGGAACACATCTTAGTCCTTGTTACTTTTTATGCCTTGTTGATAGTGATAAGTCCTCGGGTTGCGTGGACCGAGGATGATCTTGAAACAAGGAAAAAATGAGTTAGTTAGTCTTCACCTATGTGATTCCTAATCTTCTATTCGTTGTTTCCTAGTTTGAAGTGGTTAAGACTAGGGTTCTGATGCATGGTCATTATCGGTGTCATGTCTTGTTTTTTTTGCTAAGGAATCCAATTTTGACTGACAAAGGGGCGCGCCTTTGGAGGGTGTTTCAACACTCCGAAGGGTATAAATAGCGGGACCTTTCAATTAGAATCGATTCCTTGCGATAAAGGCAAGAATGACAACTGTATCAAAACCGAATACTTCATCATTTCTCAATAGTGATGGAGTAATACGACATGCACTAAACTAAGGACACGGGATATACTACAATAGATCAAATTACTGGTCGCAGTGGTTTTATGTCCCGAACACAGGAAAAAAAAAAGATGGCAAGAAAGTTTATCAGCATTCAGACTCGTTTCGGGTGACTTTCGCTGGTTCAGTTCTCCCAAACTTTGTTAAAGTTGATGGTGCTTTTTTTCCGGTGCGGTTGTTTATACAGAGGGTATATAATTGTACCAACTGCAAAAGGCTGGGACACTCGGCCAGCCATTGCGGCAACAAAACTCGTTGTGGCAAATGTGGTGAAAACCACAAAGAATCAGTTCTTGCCACAAAGAATCAGTAAAATGCGCATATTGTGGCGAGAATCCTCACCCCTTGCAGGAGTGCCCGATGTACAAACAGCACTCCGATAAAGTGCAGCGTTCAATCTCTGTACGCTCCAAGCAGTCATATGCACAAATGGTGAAGGCTGCATCAGCCGTCCAAGATGAAAACCAATTTTCGATTTTGTCAGCTGAAGAATCGGACTTTGACTCATCCGATGAGGGTGACTCTACGGTGGTACACGCACCTTTGAAAACAAACGGATCCTCAAAACGAAAATGCTTCTCCCCGAAAGTGCGCCGTAAGAAAACTAAAGTCACTCCCAGAGGATTGCAAAATTCCCAGGGTAATGGGGATGAAAAAATTAAATCGAAGGCTCCCACTGCTCCACTTCCTGGCTGCAGTAAGGATTTTCCGCCATTACCCAACAAAGATAAGAAAAACAAAAAAGCTGCTCCTCAAACTTCTCAAAAGAAATCCAAGTCCGAACGAGGTTTGCTAGCTTTTTCGGACACTGTGGAATTCATATTAAATATGTTCAACATACAAGACCCTCTTAGAACCTTAGTTTCTGCCTTGCTTCCAACACTAGAATCATATCTTAAGCAATTGACTGTTTCATGGCCCCTCCTTGCATCAATCATATCTTTCGATGGATAATTCGTCGAACGAGGTTGAAGATATGATCACTGTGCTACAGTGGAACTGCCGTAGGCTAGTGCCTAAACTAGACTCGTTCAAATTGTGATATATTTGCTCTCTGTGAAACATGGCTTTCTTCCGATAAAGAACTCAACTTTCACGATTTTAACATTATTCGCCTGGATAGAGGAGATTCTTATGGAGGAGTACTTTTAGGGATCAAAAAGTGCTACCCTTTCTACAAAATGTCCCTTCCTACTCTATCAGGCGTCGAAATCGTCGCTTGCCAAATAAATGTGAAGAACAAAAATCTTTGCATAGCTTCAGTTTATGTTCCACCAAGAACCTCCATTAGCCGTAGTCAACTCTGGAATCTAGTTTCGATTCTTCCATCTCCAGTATTAATTCTGGGTGATATGAACTCCCATGGTACTGGGTGGGGCGATCTATATGACGACAATAGAGCGGCTATTTTTTACGATTTATGCGACGATTTCAACTTGACTATTTTAAACACTGGTGAAGCGACACGTATAGCAAAACCTCCGGCTCGAGAAAGCCGACTCGACCTATCTTTGTGTTCTAGATCGCTATCATTGGATTGTCAGTGGAAGGTTATCAATGATCCCCATGGTAGCGATCATTTGCCAATCATCATTTCAATTAAGTGTGCCCCTCACTCTGTAGAACCATCTCGAGTTCCATTTGATCTTACAAGGAACATCGACTGGCATAAATATGCAACGGCGGTGACAATCGGTGCCGAATCAATAGATGCGCTTCCACCATTGGAAGAATATCGATTCCTCGCCGATTTGATATACAAAAGCTCACTGGAAGCACAAAAAAGAAAAGTTCCAAGTGCGCCCTTCAAAAGGAGACCAGCCACACCTGGATGGGACGAAGAATGCACAAAATTGTATGTAGAAAAATCTGATGCTTTCAAAGCTTTTCGTAGACACAAAACCTCCACATACTTCGAGGAATATTCAAAGCTTGAGACAAAGCTGAAACAATTAGTCAAAGAAAAGAAACGCGGTTATTGGCGCAATTTCGTCGAGGGACTCTCACGAGAAACCTCAATGAACACCTTGTGGAGGGTGGCTCGGAACATGCGTAACCGCTCATCTTCTAATGAGAGTGAAGAATACTCCAACCGATGGATATTCGATTTCGCTAAAAAGGTCTGTCCGGACTCAGCTCCAGCACAACACATTCTTCGAGAAGCGTCTCCTAGCGGCAGCTCACTGGATAGACCATTCACAATGCTGGAATTCTCTATGGCTCTTCTTTCATCGAACAACTCCTCACCGGGAAGCGATATGATTAAATTCAATCTTCTGAAAAATCTCCCAGATATCGCTAAAAGACGCTTGCTAGACTTATTCAATTCCTTACTAGAAAACAACATTATACCGCCTGAATGGAGACAGGTCAAAGTAATAGCTCTCTCAGAATACTAATCAAGTGCGGAGTGATGAACACACTTATAATTGAAAATTTTGAAGAAATTCTTGGGCTGAACACACAATCTCGATTTATGAGAATCTACCACCACTACATATCGTCAGATATGTGTCTTCCTTGTTACACTCCAGACCGTGCTCACTTCACCAATCGCAGTTCCTCAATTGAATATGATCTGACCATGAAACAAGCAACTCATGGGATTCCAGATCAACTTCGAACTATTATTATCCCGCGTATTTTTACTGAAAAGTACCAACAAGTCAATTGCATGAAAAGATATTTTACAGATGGGTCACGTCTCAATGGATCCACTGGCTTCAGTGTCTTCAATGAAAACTCTAGCGCCTTCCGCAAACTTCAGGAACCTTGTACTGTTTATGTTGCTGAGCTGGTAGCAATCAACTTCGCATTGGGGATGATTTCCAACATGCCTGCAGACCATTACTTCATCTTCTCGGATAGTCTCAGTTCGATTGAGGCTATTCGGTCGATGAAACCAAGTAGGCACTCATCTTATTTCCTTTCAAAGGTAAGGGAGCAGATGAGTGTACTGGTCGAAAGATCATATATGATTACCTTTGTATGGGTCCCCTCACATTGCTCAATCCCAGGCAATGAGAAGGCGGATTCTCTCGCAAAGGTGGACGCGCAGGAAGGCGAATTTTATGACAGGCAAATTTCACACGATGAATTTTACCATTTAGTGCGTCAGAGTACCCTTTCGAGTTGGCAAACCGATTGGGACAATGGAAATCTTGGACGGTGGTTACATTCAATTATTCCTAAAGTTTCTTCGAGAGCGTGGTTTAAAGGCTTGGGCTTAAGTCGTGACTTTATTCGCGTGATGAGTAGACTTATGTCCAACCACTACTCGCTAGATGCGCATCTCAATAGAATAAACCTCGTGGACAGCAACATATGTCGGTGTGGAAACGGTTACGACGACATCGATCACGCAGTTTGGCAATGTACGGATAATGACGCCGCCAGAGAGCGACTTTTGAATACCCTCGAGGCCCAAGGAAGACAACCCTGTATCCCTATCAGAGACGTGTTGGGTACCCGCGATCTCTGCTATATGCAGTCGATTTATATGTTTCTGCAAATGTCTAGTATAAGAATTTAGTTCGTTTGTCTTTTGTATCTCTTTATTAGTTTTTGTTTGTCTTGTCCCCCGTCTCGATGAGCCTCATCGTCGCCCACTGGTCACCATAGCCGGTCGAACTCCAGACGAATCTAGAACCACACTACCGTTCACACTGGCGACAACGCTCTGATGAGGCAACGATACCCTACTCCCAAGCTCCTCCCCTTTTCCTATCCTTCGACAATGTACCCCTCTAACCTCGAGTAAGCCGCGAGTATCCGGCCCAACTCCTACTAGACATAGAATTAAGTACAAAGAACAATGAATTATCGGCTCCATAAAGCTAACGCGATTGAGCCTTACAAATAAACGAACTAGATAAAAAAAAAAACACGAATGCGCGTGAGGAGCTTTCGGCTCACATGATTTTTGCGGTCGGCTGACTGAAGCATGCGAATAGTGGTGTCGTATGTTTAGCAAAAAATAATTCAAGTTGTTGATAATGAAAAAGGTCATCAAGAAATAAAATGCCTTTCCCTACATCCTCCATTTCACCCTGAATGACAAAGTGTTCTCTGCAGGTCGATGAAACTAGCTAGGTTACTAGTGTTTTCTTTGTTTGGAGTAAACATATAAATATTGTTTGGGAAGCAATATAAGCAATAAGCAAAATATCCTCCCACTTTGATATTGACTATATAATCTACACAGCAGGTATTATTGATTTCCGTTTCTAAGAATCACATTCAAAACTTCATATGGTATAATTGCCAATACCTCAAAAAGCTCCGCGATGCGGATAGAGTCCCTATTGATGGTGTGATTTTTTGTTAGCTGAATCACCGAGCTGATTCAATTAATAATTACGATATTACAGCCGATAATGACAAGACTTTGCTATGATGTATTCAGAAAGTTAGTTCCAACGTAGGGAATTGCTTTATTCCAAATGACAGTAACATTTATTGATAAAGTGAAAACATTTATCAACTGTTGTAAAAATGTAATGCTTCGTTCAGAGTTTTGCATAGTTTAGTTTATCCACTAGAAACATTTTCGATAGGGATTATCGCTTCCGCTATTTTTTTAACCGGTATAAAAAATCAGAGCAACCTGTATGTTGAGACATTCATGATTATAATTTAAAAATTTTACACTAAAAGACTCCTGAAATCAGGTTGGAATGAAACTGGTTAGCAGCTATCGGTTATCATTACCTCCCGATAATCACATTATTGTTGTTTAGCGATTATCGAATTATACTGACGTATTATCTGTAATAGACGTAATAGTAATAGTAATAGTTTTTGGTTTGTTTGACAAACCGCGGTAGCTTTATATAGATAGTGTAACAGTCAATTTCCGGCAGATATAAAAAAGCCACAATTACTTGCGACTACGATACATATCATTCTCATTAGAAGTGATCATCCCTACTTTCAGAAGAAAGAAATATTTATTTGCTTCGCGAAGAACGTCGTCAGCTTACACACCAAATTTCATAAATCTAGTTCGGTACTTTTATTGCTGGATTGGTTCTGTAAAATACAATTTTAATCGAAAGCTTTGTAAAAAATATTGTTTTCCCAATTTTCCGCAATCAAAATTACTGAATTTCCGTGATTTACTGAAATTTACCATAAACTGTAATTAAAAATTACTGATTAAAACTGTAACCGCAATACTGTAAAAATTGTGACGAATGAACTGTGAACCCAATATTTTACAAATACAAACAGTAACTGCTGTACGAGATTTTTGTAAACATTACTGAACATTTGTAAACTTCATAATATCAAACCCAACTTGTGCTGCCATTTCTAAGATGAGTTTTCTTCTGTGCTCCGTTGTTAAACGTAAGTAGGGGAATTTACGTATTCTCGTCAATCTAAGCAGCGTCCGCACTTCTATTAGCATTTTTTCAGCGTCACGCACATATATCACGTGTCTGTTTGTTAACATTCATCTGCTGCTTGCTTCTCTATCCATTCCAATCGACAGAATTTTTCAAAACGGTTTGAAAGCGTTTTTACAATGCTCCAAACTTCTCAGGTGAGTGTGACTATTGTCGGCAGTCTCTTTTTCTTCGGCAACCTTCCCATTACAACTGCGTGTTAACCAGCTGTTCTATTATCGGCAACTCGAAATCAGCCCCATTTTGTAGTGCGTATGCTTCATTTGAAGAAAAATCTGGCATAATAGGATTGCTCGGTCGTACAAATATAATCAGATTGAAGCTGAAAGACTAAAGAATCGTTTGGATACATTCAGGGAAGTGTGTCGATGGGAAAACATAGTGAAATTATCGTTTAAATTTTGGTTGCCGAAAACAGTCAATGGGTGCCGAAGCCGACATTTACCCTATGTACTTTATTTTTTTACTACAATCCATTCGCTGAAAATATATTTTTTTTTCATTACTGGGCTTTCAGGTGCCATGGACATTAGGCTCGACATTAAGCGTCCTCCTCAACAGGAAACAAGCGAGTTTGTGTGTGGTGTACTGAGAGAGAATATTATTTTTGAGCGGACTCAAGATGAAAATACAAAAACAAAAATAAATGTGTATGAGCCAAATTAATCTTTTCGTTCATTTAAAGAAAGAAATAATGAATTAATCAATTAAAATCATTTTTTTTTTTATCATTCGTGAAGGAAAATAAAGTACAGTAATTTCGGTAAATATTATACTGAACGCTATTGCAAACTTTACCGATCATTCAGCAAAATTTACAGTCCAGTTCAGCAAATTTTGACAGCTCACAAAGGAAAAAAATTTACTGAACGGATTGTAAATAAAAAATTACCGAATAGATTACCGAATGTTCAGCTGTTCCATATTCGGTAAAAAATTACAGTGTACTGTAAAAAAATCTAAGTGTTTAGCGTATACTACTGTTCATAAATGTGGGGTTCCCTAGATGTTTCACTATCATGTATCTCTCATATCTAACACCAGCGAAAAGGTACTTTACAACATTATTCTAGAAAGTTGCAAAGATTGTCATCAACATTTATTCATCATATCATTTTATCCTTCATTTCCACATTAAGGTTAGATAGGCTAGGTGATGTAGAATTTAATTTTTCATTTATGTGTTCCCGAACTTATTCTTGGTAGTGCACGAACAGGAACAGAGCAATGACGTGTACTAAACCCGAATATGAGCAACAGTTGTTCATATTTTCGATTTTCATAAACGGGACCGACACATCGATCAGTTCCAGTCTACAGCATGATGTGCTCCTCTCTATGTACACATGTCAGTCGGGAGTACGTAGACTTGGAAATATGATGGTCAGCATTCTTATGTTGAACCGGCCTTCCCCGATACTGCGCCTTGAAGGATTATTCTTATGGTTTCCGAGAACGCAAAGTAACCAACTCCAGTGATATGTACGAAAATAAAACCCGTGATTTCAGTAACTACATGTGGTGTTCAGCATTTTCGCGGAGAAGCTACCTCCCCGATACTTGAAATGTGGTTCCTGTGAACATTCCTTAGATCGGTAATATTTTTACGAGTTTTTCAAAATGCCAAGTGACCTTCTTTATTGATATTTATGTTCAACTGTGATTTCAGTGAGAGGAAATTAACCTCCATGTGAGTTCAGCATTTTTAACAGAGAACCAGCCTTCCCTGACAGTGTACCTTGAATAATAGGTCCTAAGGTCATTCATGAGATCCTGAAATATTTTTCCGAGTTATCAATTGTATTGGTAATGGCGAACGTTATAGTTTATTTCGCAGTGCTGTGATAAATATTCAATTAATTAAGTGTGAAATTGTGCTTGTACCGCGGTAGAATTGATCCTACGCGTGCCCCGTAGTGATAATTTATTGGATAAGTAGGAGAACGGTTGCTGCTGCCGCTGGTTCTCGTTCAATTTTTGGTTTTTTTCTTCGCCCGGCAAGCTATTTGGTACCGTAAAACGGGGTATCTTTGATAAGGCGGGTAACTTTGATAGTATAATATAAAGAATAAATATACTTGCTGTGCTTTTTCTAAACAAAAAACAATGGTTCCATATTGTAGCTTAGGGTATTTCCGTTGTATGGTTTATAGTTTTTTATATAGTATGTGTTACATTTTTTACAAAAATATTAAAAAAACATTTTCGTGTTTTTCGCTTTTTTGAAAAATCACTCAAACCATCGCTTATGAAATGTAGTTCCGATACAGTCATCACAAATTCAATGTTGTATTCTTATTGCTTATAAAGTTTTCTGATTATACACTCATTCAAAGTTTCATATTTAAAGAACTAAATTGTTTGAATTTCACTCATTTTTTTTCTACATTCATCGAGTATTATCAAAGTAACCCCAAATCAAAATACTGAAGTTCGGTCACAAAACTAAAAAAAAATAGTGCAAATGCTTTAATTTTCATTCAACATATTACTAACGAATTAACTCTTGGATCCCCAGTACTTGTTTTAAAAACATAAAATTTGAAAAACAGTTGTTGCTGTGAAAAATATTTAGAATATACTTTAAAAAACTATCAATGTCACCCCGTTTTACGGTACCCTTTTAGTAAGCTACGGCATTGTAAATTTCTGCTTTCGTTCGTTTTTACTTGTGTCTCTGTAGTGTTGCATGTAAAGTTTATGTGTATAGGTGATATATATGGCTGAGTGTGCAATATGTAATTTGGGGATTTTGGTAAGTGATTTGCCGGTTATCTGTGTGGGTAAGTGTGCTCGTGTATTTCATTGCAAGTGCACTACACTCACGCGGACTCAGGCAAAGCTTATCACAGATAATGCAAATGTTCTATTCAAGTGTAGTAATTGTCTGTCAGATCAGAGTTGTGACGAGCAGAATGTATCGGTTTCGGATACCAAAATGATGGGGGAAGCAATGAAGCAATTGTCTTCTGTTGCTGACTCTATCACTGGTATACGAAACAACGTTGCTGCTCAGATAGACAACGCGTTGAGAATTGGCATGGAAAAAATGCAACAAAATTTGAACGATTTTTTAAGTTGCTTTGAAAAATTAATTACACTCAAGTCTTTTTTTACACGGGGGATACGTACCGCATTAAAAAAAAACCGTGTAAAATAACCGCGTTGTTTCAAAAAACCGTGTAAAAAAAGCGCGTTGTTTCAAAAAACCGTGTAAAAAAAACCGTGTTGTTTCAAAAAACCGTGTAAAAAAAACCGCGTTGTTTCAAAAAACAGTGTAAAAAAAACCGCGATGTTTAAAAAAAAAACCATGTGTTTCACAAAACCGTGGATAACCCGTGTTATTTCAAAATTCATCATAACAAAAAACTGAGCAGTGGATATTTTCGGAACCGAGACGACATCCAGAGGCCGGAAATCGATGATTCATGCCATTTTGGAATCCAAGATGGTGGCTTCCGGTTTTGTGAAAAACTGTCAAATAGCCAACGATATGATTATTTTCGGAACGGGAACGACGCGTAGAGGCCGGAATCGATGATTCATGCCATTTTGGAATTCAAGATGGCGGCTTCCGGTTTTGTGAAAAACTGTCAAATAGCCAACGATATGGATATTTTCGGAACGGGAACGACGCGTAGAGGCCAGAAATCGATGATTCATGCCATTTTGGAATTCAAGATGGTGGCTTCCGGTTTTGTGAAAAACTGTCAAATAGCCAAAAATATGGATATTTTCGGAACGGGAACGACGCGTAGAGGCCGGAAATCGATGATTCATGCCATTTTGGAATTCATGATGGCGGCTTCCGGTATTGTGAAAAACTGTCAAATAGCCAACAATATGGATATTTTCGGAACGGGAACGACGCATAGAGGCCGGAAATCGATGATTCATGCCATTTTGGAATTCAAGATGGTGGCTTCCGGTTTTGTGAAAAACTGTCAAATAGCCAACAATATGGATATTTTCGGAACCGAGACGACATCCAGAGGCCGGAAATCAATGATTCATGCCATTTTGGAATCCAAGATGGTGGCTTTCGGTTTTGTGAAAAACTGTCAAATAGCCAACGATATGGATATTTTCGGAACGGGAACGACGTGTAGAGGCTGGAAATCGATGATTCATGCCATTTTGGAATTCAAGATGCCGGCTTCCGGTTTTGTGAAAAACTGTCAAATAGCCAACGATATGGATATTTTCGGAACCGAGACGACATGCAGAGGCCGGAAATCGATGATTCACGCCATTTTGGAATCCAAGATGGCGCCTTCCGGTATTGTGAAAAACTGTCAAATAGCCAACGATATGGATATTTTCGGAACCGAGACGACATGCAGAGGCCGGAAATCGATGATTCACGCCATTTTGGAATCCAAGATGGCGGCTTCCGATTTTGTGAAAAACTGTCAAATAGCCAACAATATGGATATTTTCGCAACGGGAACGACGCGTAGAGGCCGGAAATCGATGATTCATGCCATTTTGGAATTCAAGATGGTGGCTTCCGGTATTGTGAAAAACTGTCAAATAGCCAACAATATGGATATTTTCGGAACCGAGACGACATGCAGAGGCTGGAAATCGATGATTCACGCCATTTTGGAATCCAAGATGGCGGATTCCGGTATTGTGAAAAACTGTCAAATAGCCAACGATATGGATATTTTCGGAACCGAGACGACATGCAGAGGCCGGAAATCGACGATTCACGCCATTTTGGAATCCAAGATGGCGGCTTCCGATTTTGTGAAAAACTGTCAAATAGCCAACAATATGGATATTTTCGGAACGGGAACGACATGTAGAAGCCAGAAATCGATGATTCACGCAATTTTGGAATCCAAGATGGCGGCTTCCGGTTTTGTGAAAAACTTTCAAATTGCCAACGATATGGATATTTTCGGAACGGGAACGACATGTAGAAGCCAGAAATCGATGATTCACGCAATTTTGGAATCCAAAATGGTGGCTACCGGTTTGTGAATGTTTCAAAAATATGTTATGCAACAAATTTTAATAAACTTTTTTTTTTCGATAATCTGTAATTAATCTTCTTACATTTACAAGAACTTCATAAATTCAATGTTGAACAACATGTGATTCCAGTGACTTGGTTGTGGACTGCATGTAGCACTAGAGGTTATACAGGTACAAGTTGTAATGGCCTGCCGAGATTTGCTCAGCCGAGCTCGGTAGAAAAAACTAAGTGTGTGGATAGTACTTAACATAACAGGAACTGGGGTTGAAGTTGTCGCTGACCGAATAGTCAAAGTCATGAAACACAGTGAACGAAGAATCCTTGTCACTGAAATCGATGTTTAGCCAATAAGACATCATGGACACTGCCACTTGGATTCCAAAATGGCATGAATCATCGATTTCCAGCCTCTGGATGTTATCTCGGTTCCAAAAATATCCATATTGTTGGCTATTTGACAGTTTTTCACAAAACCGGAAGCCGCCATCTTGAATTCAAAAATGGCATGAATCATCGATTTCCGGCCTCTACACGTCGTTCCCGTTCCGAAAATATCCATATCGTTGGCTATTTGACAGTTTTTCACAATACCGGAAGCCGCCATCTTGAATTCCAAAATAGCATGAATCTTCGATTTCCGGCCTCTACGCATTCCGAAAATATTCATATCGTTGGCTATTTGACAGTTTTTCACAAAACCGGACCCGGAAGGCGCCATCTTGGATTCCAAAATGGCATGAATCTTCGATTTCCGGCCTCTGGATGTCGTCTCGGTTCCGAAAATATCCATATTGTTGGCTATTTGACAGTTTTTCACAATACCGGAAGCCACCATCTTGAATTCCAAAATGGCATGAATCGTTGATTTCCGGCCTCTACGCGTCGTTCCCGTTCCGAAAATATCCATATTGTTGGCTATTTGACAGTTTTTCACAAAACCGAAAGCCGCCATCTTGAATTCCAAAATGGCATAAATCATCGATTTCCGGCCTCTACGCGTCGTTTCCGTTCCGAAAATATCCATATCGTTGGCTATTTGACAGTTTTTCACAAAACCGGAAGGCGCCATCTTGGATTCCAAAATGGCATGAATCATCGATTTCCGGCCTCTGGATGTCGTCTCGGTTCCGAAAATATCCATATTGTTGGCTATTTGACAGTTTTTCACAAAACCGGAAGGCGCCATCTTGGATTCCAAAATGGCGTGAATCATCGATTCCGTCCTCTGCATGTTATCTCGGTTCCAAAAATATCCATATTGTTGGCTATTTGACAGTTTTTCACAAAACCGGAAGCCGCCATCTTGGATTCCAAAATGGCATGAATCTTCGATTTCCAGCCTCTGGATGTTATCTCGGTTCCAAAAATATCCATATTGTTGACTATTTGAAAGTTTTTCACAAAACCGGAAGCCACCATCTTGAATTCCAAAATGGCATGAATCATCGATTTCCGGCCTCTACACGTCGTTCCCGTTCCGAAAATATCCATATCGTTGGCTATTTGACAGTTTTTCACAATACCGGAAGCCGCCATCTTGAATTCCAAAATGGCATGGATCTTCGATTTCCGGCCTCTATGCGTCGTTCCCGTTCCGAAAATATTCATATCGTTGGCTATTTGACAGTTTTTCACAAAACCGGACCCGGAAGGCGCCATCTTGGATTCCAAAATGGCATGAATCATCGATTTCCGGCCTCTGGATGTCGTCTCGGTTCCGAAAATATCCATATTGTTGGCTATTTGACAGTTTTTCACAATACCGGAAGCCACCATCTTGAATTCCAAAATGGCATGAATCGTCGATTTCCGACCTCTACGCGTCATTCCCGTTCCGAAAATATCCATATTGTTGGCTATTTGACAGTTTTTCACAAAACCGAAAGCCGCCATCTTGAATTCCAAAATGGCATGAATCTTCGATTTCCAGCCTCTGGATGTTATCTCGGTTCCAAAAATATCCATATTGTTCGCTATTTGACAGTTTTTCACAAAACCGGAAGCCGCCATCTTGAATTCCAAAATGGCGTGAATCATCGATTTCCGGCCTCTACGCGTCGTTCCCGTTCCGAAAATATCCATATCGTTGGCTATTTGACAGTTTGTCACAAAACCGGAAGGCGCCATCTTGGATTCCAAAATGGCATGAATCATCGATTTCCGGCCTCTGGATGTCGTCTCGGTTCCGAAAATATCCATATCGTTGGCTATTTGACAGTTTTTCACAAAACCGGAAGGCGCCAGATTGGATTCCAAAATGGCATGAATCATCGATTGCCGGCCTCTACGCGTCGTTCCCGTTCCGAAAATATCCATATCGTTGGCTATTTGACAGTTTTTCACAAAACCGGAAGGCGCCATCTTGGATTCCAAAATGGCATGAATCATCGATTTCCGGCCTCTGGATGTCGTCTCGGTTCCGAAAATATCCATATTGTTGGCTATTTGACAGTTTTTCACAAAACCGGAAGCCGCCATCTTGAATTCCAAAATGGCATGAATCATCGATTTCCGGCCTCTACACGTCGTTCCCGTTCCGAAAATATCCATATCGTTGGCTATTTGACAGTTTTTCACAAAACTGGAAGCCGCCATCTTGAATTCCAAAATGGCATGAATCATCGATTTCCGGCCTCTACGCGTCGTTCCCGTTCCGAAAATATCCATATCGTTGGCTATTTGACAGTTTTTCACAAAACCGGAAGCCACCATCTTGAATTCCAAAATGGCATGAATCATCGATTTCCGGCCTCTACGCGTCGTTGCCGTTCCGAAAATATCCATATCGTTGGCTATTTGACAGTTTTTCACAAAACCGGAAGGCGCCATCTTGGATTCCAAAATGGTATGAATCATCGATTTCCGGCCTCTGGATGTCGTCTCGGTTCCGAAAATATCCATATTGTTGGCTATTTGACAGTTTTTCACAAAACCGGAAGCCGCCATCTTGAATTCCAAAATGGCATGAATCAGCGATTTCCGGCCTCTACACGTCGTTCCCGTTCTGAAAATATGTATGTACCCATGTTGTCCGGTGAATCCACTCGAAGTACACTTCCAAGTTTGTTTTTTTTGGCTAAGTCCATTCCTCAGAAAACACTTATGGTGGTAAGCTCCAACCGGTATTATCCTCGGATTAAATCCCGATCAAGAATGTCCGGCTGGTTTGATGTCGACATCAGAGTTAATCAACATAATTCTGAGCAAACATTTTTCAGATCATACAAACAGGGACGGTATTAAAAGTTAATCCGAGTTGGAGCTTACCGCCATTAGAATGTTTTGGCTCTTTAACCGCGTTATTTCAAAAAACCGTGTAAAAAAAACCGCGTTATTTCAAAAAACCGTGTAAAAAAAAAACCGCGTTATTTCGAAAATCGTCGTACAAAAACCGTGTAAAAAAAACCCGCGTAAAAAAAGACTTCAGTGTAGTGAGAAATGGAATACGATGACTAGTTTTTGTTTTGAAATTAGTACGGGAAAAAATTTAGCTGTAACGAAGGACGGTTCATTCTGAACCGGACCGAAATCCCAGACGCAAAAAACGTAAATTTCAAAATGGTGACAACGATTCGACTGATGATGTTTTTCAAGAAAATGCGAGTTTTGCGGATGTTGTAAAAAGATCTAGTCGTGCAAGTAAATGTAAAAATATTAGTAACAGTAACAGTAACATTAACAGTAACAGTAACATTAACAGTAACAGTAACAGTAACATTAACAGTAACAGTAACATTAACAGTAACAGTAACATTAACAGTAACAGTAACATTAACAGTAACAGTAACAAACAGAGTAATCGTAAGACTCGTCCGGTCATTGTGATCAAACCAAAAGAGTCCAAACAAGCTTGCGAAGATACTCGTAAGTTTTTGAAAACTCAGTTGGATCCAAAAACACACAAAATCAGTAATTTTAGGAATGGTAAAGATGGCTCTATTATTGTTGAGTGTGCAACAGGAGCTAATCTAAATGATGTAAAAACTGGTATTGAAAGCAATCTGGGTGAAAAATATAGTGCTGTTGTTCCCACTTCGGCGCCAAGATTAAAAATAGTGGGCATGAGCGATCAGTTTTCCTCCGATGTCTTCATTGACTACTTAAAAAGTCAAAATGAAGACATCGCTATAAATGATGTTAAGTAGTGAACATGTTTGAAAATCCTCGCTTCACTTATAACAAGTTTAGTGTTGTTACTGAAGTCGATGTCGATACGTATAAATGTTTGTTATATGCGAAAAAAGTAAATGTAGGGTTTGATCGGTGCTCGATAGTTCCCGCGATTAATGTGTTGAGATGCTTCAAGTGTGGAGAATTTGGGCACAAGAGCATGGATTGCAAAAATTGTGATAGATGCTCTATCTGATAGATAGTGATAGATGCAGCCAACAACACAAAACGTCGGAGTGTACGTCAGCTGTATTGAAATGTATTAATTGTTTGAAAACGAATAAAGAACGAAAAATTAACTTGGACGTCAACCATGCCGCATTTAGCTCGGAATGTTTGCTCTATAAAAGACTTTTTGATCAGAAGAAAAGCAGCTTGCATTTCAATAAATAGCAGCCAAGTTCCAGGAATGTGAATCAATTGATTTTTTTATATTTGTATATTGCGGGGATGTCAACAAACTACGCAGCATGACGTCAGATTGTTGAGGAAAAACGTCCTCTTTTAGATTTCTTATCTGAAACTCATATTGTAGAAACTGAAGCTTTTGATCAGTATAGTATTCCGGGATATATTGTTGCTGCTTGTTTATCACATTCCAGACACACTGGCGGTATTGCTATTTATGTCAAAGAATCAGTTCAATTCAACCTTCGTACCAACGAAGTTATTGATGGCAACTGGTTCTTGGCCATTACAGTTGTACGTGGCATGAAGATGGGTAATTATGGTGTTTTGTATCATTCTCCCAGTTCTAGTGACTAGCGTTTTGTTGAAGTTTTAGAGAACTGGCTTGAGACATTCCTTGATTCTAGTAAATTAAATATATTGGCTGGTGATTTTAATATTAATTGGCGTGATAACCATCATTCGAATCATTTGAAGTGTTTAGCTGAGTTTTTTTAATTTAAAGCTAACGGTAAATGAGTATACGCGTATTTCCAGGCACAGTAGAACTTTAATTGACCAAGTTCACTCCAATTTTGATTCCATTTGTTCAGTAACGGATACTGATTTGAAAATAACCGATCATGTTAACGATAACGATAATTTTGTAAAATTGAAGTGCTGGAGGAAATATTCGAAGCAAGCTGTTTCGAAGCTTGTTGAGAGGAGCGTGGATTTTCTATTCGCAGCCGGTAACTTAGATGAATCTACAGCTGTTCTTAATAACGCTTTGAAAACGTGTACCAATCAACTAGTTGAGCAAAAGTTTGTTTCTTTGAAGAACTCGAACAGCTGGTACAATTTGGATCTTTTGCGTCTTAAACGGAAAAGGGGCAAATGGTACAAAAAGTTTTGTAGATCAAATAATGACAATCATTGGAATAGGTACACAATCGCGCGTAATAAGTATTCACAATCTATAAAGAAAACTCGTTGTGAATATGTTCAAAGGAAGATTGATCAGCATCAAAACAACAGCAAAGAGTTTTGGAAAATTTTGAAATCTTTATTAAAACCTAGTAATTGCAAACCGCGGTCCATAACTTTTAATGGCACATTAGAACAGTCAGAACAAGTACTTTCAGCTAAGTTTAATGATTATTTTGGAGACAGTGTTTCATTGATTAATCAATCCATTGAATTTGTCGATGAACCTGACGAAATAAAACAGCCAGTTTAAAAAGTAGTTGTAGATTTGAAGTTTTTCACCCAATTACATTAGATGAACTTAGAGTTATTTGTTTTTCATTAGGAAAATTGGCTGGAGTAGATAATGTTAATGCTAGAGTTATTCAAGATTGCTTTCATGTCATTGGCCACATCTTGCTGGACCTTATTAATGAATCATTACAAACTGGCCATGTGCCACAAATTTGGAAGGAATCCTTAGTGGTCTCTATTCAAAAAGTAACTGGAACGATTAAAGCCGAAGAGTTTCGTCCCATCAACATCACATTAGAGAAAATTTTAGAACTTGTTGTTAAAGGCCAGCTGTTGGAGTATTAAATAGTAATAGTTTGATGATACCAGAACAATCGGGATATCGGGAAGGTCATTCTTGTGAAACCGCGTTGAATTTGGTATAAGCGAAGTGGAAAAATAACTTGGAGTGTAAAGATACGATTGTTGCTGTTTTTTGGATCTTAAACGCGCTTTTGAAACAATTTCTAGGCCCTTATTGTTAAGATCAATCAAGCGCTTTGGAATTACGAGTACTGCATATAAATGGTTTGAAAGCTATTTGTCTGACAGAACTCAACAGACTGTTTTTAATGATTCTGTTTCCAGTCCCGTGGGGAATAACCTTGGAGTGCCCCAGGTAAGTGTATTAGGGCCCCTGTTATTTATGATGTATATTA
Source organism: Ochlerotatus camptorhynchus (assembly GCF_037179485.1). Lineage (NCBI taxonomy): Eukaryota > Metazoa > Arthropoda > Insecta > Diptera > Culicidae > Ochlerotatus > Ochlerotatus camptorhynchus. Next base: position 111,127 of record NW_027041275.1, on the reverse strand, counting down.
ATGACTTGCGACGTGTTTTACGATTTTGCGACATTAATCTTTTTGCAGATGATACTGTTTTATTCATTGCAGCTAAGGATTTAGATGATGCCGTTTTACACTTGAATGAAGATTTGCGTTCTCTAAGTAGATGGTTGAAGTATAAGCAGTTAAAATTGAATACAAGTAAAACTAAATTTATGGTAATTTCGCGGAATCGAGTAAATGAGAACGTCTCTGTTGTAATTAATGATGAGACTATTGATCGCGTTCGGGAGATTAAATATCTTGGCGTGATTATTGATGACACACTTAAGTTCAACTCTCACATTGACAATGTCATCAAGAAAATTGCCAAGAATTATGGAATTCTATGTCGATGAAAAACGATTTAACTATTGCCAGTAAAATACAGCTATACAAATCAATCATCTCTCCTCATCTTGACTTTTGCCCTTCCATTTTATTTCTGGCCAATGCAACACAAATATCGAGATTACAGCGCTTGCAGAATAAAATAATGCGTTTGATTTTGAGATGTAATAGATTCACTTCCTCAACTTCGATGTTAGACGCCTTACAATGGTTATCGGTGAAGCAAAGAATTGTATATTTGACTATGGTGTTCATTTTTAAAGTAGTTAACGGTTTGCTGCCTCGATATTTGTGTGATCGAATTGAAAGAGGAAGTGACTTTCATAGATATAATACTAGAAACGCCGTTGAAATAAGAACACCACATTTCTTGACTTGTGCTTCACAAAATTCATTATATTATAAAGGGATAAATGTTTTCAATTCGATGCCTAGACATATCAAACGTTCAGCAACACTTACAGAATTTAAAAGACACTGCATTTCACACGTTGAAACTGTCTTTTGAACAGTTATCCAGTGATTTTTTTTATGAATTGACAAATTATGTATTTTGACGAAGTTATCTCTAACGGATTATTTTATATGGATAGCTGTCATAACGACTTTTTAATAATTATTGTAGCACTGCAAAAACTATTTCTGTTCGCCACGAGGGTGATGATGGCTTTTTAATATTTGATTTAATAGTAGATTAATTTAAAAAAAAAAGTAGTCTACAAAGGTTTGAGCCTCACGCGCGTATTACGGATATAGAGGACTGAATTTAACATCTGATAAAAATAATGCAGTTTTGAAGCTTATTTGAAAGATACCTTGAGTTAGTAGTAAGTTTTCTGGCAAATGTTAGGGGTTCGTGAGCATTCCTGACATTGCTGAAAATTATGATAGCATCAGATTGCGGGGTTGCTAGTGTAATATGATGCTTTGTTGATTGTTCATTCATTCTTGATTTGCTTGTAATACTTATGAATATTATAGGTGGACAAAAAGGCGAACTAAGAGGTGGACGCCTGAGCTTTTCCACATTTATATCGCTGTGAAGCAACTGTAAACTCTAGAGGGAATTTATATCTGTAACTGAAACCAGTTCGATTTTGTTTGCCAACCTGGTTAAAATGTCATATTTAATTATCTTAAAGATAAATCGTCCAGCTCAACGGCGCCGGTGGTGTAGTGGTAAGCGTGATTACCTCTCATAGCATTGGTGCTCAGCACGGAAAACAAGATCGACGGAAAAAACAAACCAAAGGAAAAAAAAAATCGTCCTGCTCAAATCTTTTTTTTTTTTTTTTTTTTTCCTTTGGTTTGTTTTTTCCGTCGATCTTGTTTTCCGTGCTGAGCACCAATGCTACCGACGTGCCAGGAAGGCAGCTCCCACACCTGGACCCTACCTATCGACCCATCAACTCATGAACCGGGGACCAACGGCTTTACTTCCCATCCGAAGGAAGGCGTGATCAGAGATGTTATGCCTCAGATCATCCTGGCGGCGCCGACTGGGATTGAACCCAGGCCTGCTGGGGTGATAGGTAATCATGCTTACCACTACACCACCGGCGCCGTTCAGCTCAAACCTTTGTAGGAGTAAGAGGTGGGACCATCATCATCATCATCAAGGGACCATTAAATGGTATTTGAGTTCCCCCACCACAGAGGAAATTATCCTAAATGTGGGTTCAACATTTTCATGGAAAACCGACCTTCTCCGATACTGAACCATGAAATAGTGCCTATGGTCATTCCTGAGATCCGGAAATATTTTTACAAGTTTCTTGAAAGGCTAAGGGACCAACTTCATTGATATTTGACTTCAATTACTAGCGATTTTAGTAAGAGGAAATTTACCTAAATGTGGTGATCAATATTTTTATGGAGAATATACTGAACCTTGAAGAAAAGTTCCTATGACCAGTCCGCAAATATCCAAGATTTTTGAAATGTCACCAATTGCAATGATACATAAGGTTAAATACCAGCTATTTTTACACAGGGTAATCAACTTAGTAGTGATCATTATTTTTATGAACTTCCCCCCTTCCCCGATAGTGCAACTTGAAGTTATATTTCCTGTGACCATTCCTGAGTGCTGGATTTTTTTCAAGGTTATTGAAATGCCAAGGGGCCAAGTTGAATGCCACTTGAAATAAATACCACTGATTTCAGTGAGAGGAAGTTAATCTAAAGCACTTCCCCGATACTGTAGTTTGAAGGACTATGACTATTCCGGAGATCCGGAAATATTTTTCAGAGTTTTTTTTAAATGTCAAGCGACTAACATCAATGCTAATTATATGAGTTCAAACACTGGTGTGTTCCGTAAGATAAAATCAACCTAAATGTGGGTTTTGCATTTTCATGGAATGCCGGCATTCCCTGATACTCTACCTTGATGAATAGTTCCTGGGAATCAGATATATTTTTTGAGTTTCTTGAAACACCAAGAGACCAATTGCAATGATATTTGAGCTCAAACACTGCTATTTGCAATAACAGGAAATCATCCTAAATTTGGGTGCAGCATTTTCATGTAGGCCTCGCTTAACTCAGTCGGTAAAGGCGCAGCTACAAAGCAAGACCATGCCTGGACGTTACTGGGTTCGATTCTCGGTCCGGTTAAGTTTTTTTTTTTTAAGTTGGCAAATATATCGAGTACCCTGAGCATAAAGTATCATTGTACTTCCTACTCAATTATACAATGCAAAAATGGTTCCGGCTTCGAAAGCTCTCAACTGTGGAAGTGCATATAGAAATCTAAGTTGAGAGCACGCAATAAGCTTGAAATGCGAACAATAAGAAGATGATTTTCATGGAGAACCGGGCTTTCCTGATACTGGACCTTGAAAAATAGTTTCAAGGCCATTTCTGAGATCCGAAAATATATTGTCGAGTGTTGTGAAATGACACGTGATATTCAAATGATATATGAATTCAAATAAACACAGAAAAACATTCTGAATTTTACTGTTGATGAAAACATCCATGCATGCAAACATTCATGCATGTAAACTTCCATTTCACGTAAACTACCAACTTGCAAGAAATGTTATTTACAAATATGGAAAGTTGCCACTCAGGTCTTTTTTTACACGGGGGATACGTACCGTGTAAAAAAAAACCTACGAGATTTTGATTTTTCGCATGCTTAAATGTTTTAAAAAAATCGGATTTTGATGCCATTTGTAATTAAAGCATGATATGGTCCATATAGACATATTTTAAAAATTTCTGTATTTACTGTATTAAGTATGCCATTCGATTACCTACAGCTTGAAACGGATAATGTGATTGGAAGCAAGTCGATAGGTTGTATCGTTGTCGAGAAATCGTTAAAAATGTACCGTGTAAATCGTGGAAAACCGTGTAAAAAAACCGTGTAAAAAAAAAACCGCGTAAAAAACAACCATGTAAAAAAAGACTTCAGTGTATAGCAAATGGAATATTTCATTGCATGTCTCATAAATTTACACGATCTACAATGTAAACCTGTATGATATATGACACTCCATTTATGTGCATCATAGTAACGGTATTTTACACTACTTTTTTAAACTATGAAGGCAATTTACATACACGTGGATTTGCTGAATTGTAGAGTTCAGCATATTCATGGAGATAAGACTACGGAGCCTTCCTTAGCTCAGTCCATTTTAGCATAGTTCCATTCTGGAGGCGGCTGGGTCCGGCTGGGCATTACATTTTTACAACAGTTGATAAATGTTTTCACTTTATCAATAAATGTTACTGTCATTTGGAATAAAGCAATCCCCTATGTTGCAACTAACTTTATGAATACATCATAGCAAAGTCTTGTCATTATCGGCTGTAATATCGTAATTATTAATTGAATCAGCTCGGTGAGATCTACACCTTACAAAAAATCACACCGTCAATAGGGACTCTATCCGCATCGCGGAGCTTTTTGAGGTATTGGCAATTATACCATATGAAGTTTTGAATGTGATTCTTAGATACGGAAATCAATAATACCTGCTGTGTAGATTATATAGTCAATAGCAAAGTTGGAGAATATTTTGCTTATTGCTTATATTGCTTCCCAAACAATATTTATATGTTTACTCCAAACAAAGAAAACACTAGTAACCTAGCTAGTTTCATCGACCTGCAGAGAACACTTTGTCAGTCAGGGTAAAATGGAGGACCTTTTTGACCTTTTTCATTATCAACAACTTGAATTATTTTTTGCTAAACATACGACACCACTATTCGCATGCTTCAGTCAGCCGTCCGCAAAAATCATGTGAGCCGAAAGCTCCTCGCGCGCATTCGTGTTTAGGGTAATTGATTCTGGTAGGACCTATCCAAAAACTGATGATGGTTGGACCTATTTTTTCAATTGATAGTTTAGTCAATCTAATAAAACTCTTTTTCTTCAATTTGCATGGGTGTTTTATTGAAAAAACTTCAAAACAAGTGAGTTTCAATGTGTTTTCAAAACAGTTCACTTTCCACGCATTAGCTCGTCATCATGCCTTACTTTCAAACATACAAAAAAGTAATATTTTTTACATTTATTTTTATTTTCATGCAGTAAAATACTGCTTTAAGGTGTAAACAACACGTTAGTACGCCATTTATCTGGTTTCACTAAAATGTTTGAATATTTGACGAAATTCGAATAGATAAATATGATCATGATTGGACCTACGCATGATGATGGTTGGACCTATGTGTTTCCGAAGACGGCCGCTAGGTGCGCCGGTTTGTCTACATCCTTCATGCGCAGCTGATTTGAAATTAAATTTCATTTTGGCCGAGTGATCAGTTTCTTCGATTGAAAAAAAGGCTAAAGAAAAGAGTTATGCGGTCGAAAATCTTCAAGAGGCTGTTCTTTTAGTAAGAAATAAATCACTTACCGCGTATCAGGCACAGAAAAGGTACAATATTCCGAAAACGACACTTCACGCAAAAATTAAGGAAATCCACGGCAAGAAACATGGAAGGGAAATAGTGTTGAGTGTTGATTTGGAGAACCAGCTAGGGGATTGGGTTTATATGTGCGCTGCTTCTGGCAGTCTCAAGATGACCAAAAAGATCTTGAAAGCTGCTAAATACCTTACGTCACTAGTAAGGCGTAAATTTAAAGGAGAAATTCCATCGTGCGGTTGGCTGAAAGCGTAACCACCGATTTCCGAACTACCATGAAAGTGCCGAAAGAATCTGTTAATATGAATTTACATTAAGCACTTCTCATACACCTTCTGTGTGTGAATTAACTTGAAATAAAATGTTAACAAACTAAAAATTGCTAGCTTATTTCAAAAAAAAAAAAAATTCCTGGGAGAAAAAAAACTTTAAAACCGGAATTAAGTTCTGATATTCTGTCATTTTAAGCCCCTAAATTCCCCGGGGGCACCCAGAACATGCCCAGAAGTGGCCAATGTGGTCCGAGGCACTCAATTTTGTTATTGATCTTGTTATCGAATTTGGAAGTAATGTGAAGTGTCGCATGATAGGTTTTATTCCTTCCATGTCAAAATTAGGTCCATGTTCCATTTACCCTGGAACTTGTTCCGGCCATATATCCGGAACCAGTTGACCGATTCCAAAACTATTCGATAGCTTTCAATGGGATCACAATATCTATAGTTCGACGTTAAAAAATTTCCAAATCGGGTCAATGATTTCCGAGAAGATGAGCCATGATGAATAGCTAATGCGTGGAAAGTGAACTTTTTTATAAATGAAGTTAAACTCAAATTTCTTGATTTTTTTAAATAGCAAATTTATAAAAACTGTATAAAAAGGGTTTTTTTTCATGATACCAATAAGCTCTTAACAAAGTTTTTGAACAAATATGGGCTAAACTAGCATTTGCAAAAATAGGTCCAACCATCATCATTTTTAGGTCCAACCAAGATCAGTATAGGTCCACCAACATCATAATTCTTTGCTAAATAAAAATGTTTTATAAAATCATTTGTTCATAATATTTAACTTTTTATGTTATTAATGAAAACAAGAAAGGTAGATCTTTCCCCTAATCACGCATTCTTCATAATTATATGTTGAATTCATAAAAAAAATACGACATGAATGTTGACGTCGTGTGAAACCGGCCTAAATAGGTCCAACCATCATTAGTTACCCTAGTACAGTTTTTTTTCTTTCCCATGCCTTGTTCGCCATGTACCGGTATAACGGGAAAATGGTATGCATGAAATGAAAATGGAAAAACGATGCGAGGAAAGTCGGAAAATTGTACTTTGGAGATTCCTCACATTCACATCATAGTATATAATTATCATGTACTCCAGCAAGGGAATAATATCAATAATACTTCCAGAAGGCCCCGAATCTAAGGAATGTTCACAGGAACAAGTATTGGGGAGAAAGCGGCGCCAGTGGTGTAGTGGTAAGCGTGATTACCTCTCAACCCCCAGCAGGCCTGGGTTCACTACTCTCAGTATACTCAGAATCATGCATGTAACGCTCAGCTGTATGTTTTTATCAATTCTGCGTTCATCTAAGAAAAATAGAACAGCAGTTCCATTTCAAATGACGTTTTTTTTTTAAATTTTTCGATCGACCTTCTACGATTATGTTGAAACTTTGCACAGCTGTTTGTTATTGTCCAACATGCCATTTTACATATTTGGTTCCCTAGTTTTGTACACGATTAACACTTGAAAAGGGATTATGCAAAAATGATACACATCAATAGAAAAACATATATCTCGCGAACGATTTGTTTGATCGAGATGGTGTCTCCGGCGAAGTTGCGGACAAGTATTGTGCCTTTCAAGAAAAACATATGCATTGTAAAAAATGTTTTATTACTTACAAAATAAAATCTAAATTATAAATAAAAAATTAAAATTACTCAAATTGCATTTTTTTAATTATTTTATATTTATATTGTAGTTAAGCTAATTAATAAAAGCTATTACAAAACAAAAGCTAAAGCTATTGTAGTGAGTAGCACCACTGACAATATGTATTTGCTGGGCAATTTATAAACAAAAAAGTTATGAATTATTGAAAAAAGTACTAGTTTTCCAAAATGCTACCTACAGTTATCGAATATCTTTTAAAAAGTGTTATTATTGCAAAACTGTGAACTGCAAAGTTTAAGGAAATTAATTGAGTTTTTTGTTAACAATATTTTCAAGACTGGACACTCACGAATAACATCTCAAAAGGGTGAAAGTTGCTCACATTATACGATAAGTAAATTTTAACCTACGAGTATCTCGAAAATAGCAACTTTGGGCAATTTAAGCACTAAGACCTTTTTGTTGTAAATTTAATGTGTTTTAATAATAACACCATTTCAGAGATATTCGATAACTGTAGGTAGTATTTTAGAAAATAGTACTTTTTTCAATGATTCATAACTTTTTTGTTTATGAATTGCCCAGCAAATACACATTGCCAGTGAGTAGCACTTTATCTAAACTACAATATACATAAAATAAAAATAAAAAATGCAAATGCAATATAATTTTTTTTTATGTATAATTTTGATTTTTTTTTTTGTAAATAATAAAATAATTTTGTAGAGTGTATATTTTTCTTGATAAGCACAATACACCAATACGCCCGAGACACCATCTCGATCAAACAAATTGTTCGCCAGATATATGTTTTTCTATTGATGCGTATCATTTTTGCATAATCCCTTTTTCAAGTGTTAATCGTTTACAACACTAGGGAACCAAATATGTAGAATGACATGTGGAACAGTAATAAACAACTGTTTAAAATAACAAGTAATTCTGAAAACATCGATCCGAAACGATTTGCGAATCTGTGTGGAACTACTCAGAAGCAATACGAACGAAATCAGTGCGGCTCGCACAATCTGCTGTTCGTTTTTTATGTTGCTGAAGCTTCTAGCAATATGTTTACTTTCTTCAATAAGTAAACTTTTTGAAAAGATAATTTTTAATAGAATGATGCTTCACATCAATACGAACTCGATTTTTGCAGATGACCAGGAGTTCCTCAGGATAGTATTCTTGGGCCTATATTGTATAACATTTTCACTTCAGACCTCACTGATTTGCCTCAGAGCCACAAATCCTTGTTCGCCGATGACACAGGCATTTCTGCGAAAGGAAGAAGTCTTCGTGTTATTTGCAGCAAACTGCAGATAATTTAAGAAATGTTGTCTACTTATTTACAAAAATGGAAGATTTCTCCCAACGCTTCCAAAACTCAACTTAAAATATTCCCACATAAGCCTAGAGGTTCGTTTTTGAAACCTAGTAGTATTCACTATGAACGGAGTTCCAATTACCAAGTGGAATATCCTGAATTAGTACTAGTTAAAAAATTAACTTTTAAAGATCACATTAAGGGCATTCAAGCTAATTGTTATAAATTTATAAAACGTTTGTATCCTCTTATAAACAGGAAATCCAAACTTTGCGTCACGAATAAACTTCTAATATTTAAACAAGTTTTTAGACTGGTCATGCTTTACGCTGTGCCATATGGTCTAGTTATTGCACTACCAGGAAAAAAGCACTTCAAAGGATTCAGAAAAAAGTTCTGAAAATGATTTTTAAGTTACCTCCCTGGTACAATACTACCGAGGTACATAGTATTTGGAATGTTGAGACTTTAGAACAAATGTCCAACAAAATAATTAATAATTTCACGCAAAAATCGTTGCAATCCTCCATTGTAACGATTAATTCCCTTTATGCTTAGATAAGATTTAGTTGTAGTTTTGGTTTTAAGATGTCAATTGTTCTACTGACATGCAAGTTTAAAAAAACCTGTTTATCGGTATTTCGACCAATTTTTGTGGTCCATACCCATAAATAATTGAGGGCAAAAATAATACCGATTTTCTGTTTTCATACCGATAAACACCAATGTTCTGATAATAGCACATTTATGATAATATAATTTGTTACAGTACGTGTAATAGGTATGGGTAAAAGCGTGACAAAGCGAGGAGGGGTGGTAAAAAACGAAAATCTTGTGAACATTTTAACCGCCTCCATCTGGATTTAGTCCATATGAAACTTAGAAAATATATTTAGCTGACATTTTGCCTTAACTTGTCAAACCCGGATGCATTGTGTGGATACATCAAGCAAATCAAAGAGATCACAAAGAGATTTGTGATTGAAATGTATGTACAAAAAAATATATAATATACGTAAATATAAAAACCAAACATTGCACAAAAATAGATTATTTTCAATTTTTGATTTACGGTTTAGCGACTTTGCAGTCAATTTAATTGTTTATAGGAAAGTTTGAACATACTGAGAGGTAAGCACATATCATCGGTAAGAGACATGTGTGTGAGAAAATTTGCGAAAAAATCTAAGGGCACCGGTGGGTGCAATTAGATTTTTTCGCAAATTTTCTCACACACATGTCTCTTACCGATGATATGTGCTTACCTCTCAGTATGTTCAAACTTTCCTATAAATTATTTTCAATTTCTCGGATTTAGCAATATCATCTTACCGTCGGATCATTTTGTTTATCCTTTAAGCTTTTGTTAGCAGCCTTCAGTTCGATCTCCTGGTTCATTAGCTCTTTTTCCAAATTTTCGATTCTATTTTTTAGAAGAATGATTTCGTTACGGAGTTCATTTGTTAGGTCCGCATTACCAACTGCTAAACTTGTACCACTACTACCAGCAGCACCACCATCTTTGGACGCTTCTAGATCTTGGTAACGAATTTTTAATCGTTGGTTTTCTTCTTTGTATGAATGCAGCTGACGTTTCCATTCATCTACATTTGCAGTAGATTCCTAGAAAAAATAAAATACTGTAACACGAGGTAAAACCGTTTTTAACTTTAGAGAAAATCAGTAGAATGATCGAAAATATGCTTAAATTTTGCAACAGATTCTGTGTTTATCTGATTCTTTTATTTGAAAGGGTCAATCGTGTTAGTTTTACGGAACCGATAATTATTCACTGTTTGTAACAACATCCACTTAATTCTAGTAGGATTTGGGAAGAATACTCGTGGCTTACCCGAGGTTCGATAGGATCGGGGTGGGGAAGTTTTGCTGCAGACTACCTACAGTGAATAAATGTTACGTCATTTGGTTTCGTAGCCCTCTTTGTTGTTTTATTTTGATTCTACGTTCCACAATTTTTAATTTAATCTTCCAGTAACCCTATGTCCTTCAGAATATCGAGCATCTGGTAGCCTTAATTGCTGTTTTGTTTTGATTCTGCGTTCCGCAATTTTTAGTTTGCATGGCGTGCAGATTAGCGGGACTCAAACTAAAAAGTGTGAACGCATTGTTGACGTAGGACTACGAAATTATGTTTGCTGCTCCTTTCAGTAATCCATTAATATTAATATAAATGGTTTAGAAATTCAGCTCCAAAATTAACAATTCATTTTGCATTTTTTTTAATTGGGCGGTGATTGAATAAATCCTAAAATTAAGCTTCAATTTTAAAATTAGAAAATTAGTTCCTTTTTTTAAACTTAATTTCAAATTCAAAATAAATTACATTTCATTTAAACCTAGGTGCTCCAGCTACTACAGCCTTAATTGTTATGATATATCAAGCTGAAAATTGGTCCTAAGTAACATTGATCGATTCTCTTCTCGACTTTCTCTTTCGTTAATAACTTGAGCACCAATCGGTTTCTTGTTGTGTTTGTCGTATTAGATGCTAGATAAAAGCTTCTTTTATCGATCTGTGTGCTGAAAATAAATGGGAATTTCTTTTGCTCAAATTAATTTGATCAAAAGGGGGATAAAGAGGTTGCCCTTTTCTTTTGCGCTTAGGTGCCATGGCAGTAGTAAAAATTTTATCCAAATTGACTTCCAAGCAGATTACTATAAGAATCTGAAGTATTGAAGAGGAATTTTCCAAATCTATATCCAAGCCGATAGCCAAGCTGTGACAGACAAGTGACTTTCAACTGCAACTTATTTATGTTAATATAAATTCATTTAATTTTTACCTATGATGAATTAAACATATATAAAATAGCAAACTTTGATATTGAAAAAATGAATTTATATTTGATTATTTCATACTAGCATATAAAACTACCAATATAATGGATCAGACTCCATACTGTATAGAAAATAAGCATAATTTTCTTTCCAAATCCATAAAAAATATTGTAATATAAAAAAGGTTCTTAAATTATTTATGTCATGCCCTTCTTAGGAAGTTGACTTCTCAAAAAAATATTTGTAGAATGAGTTTTGATTTTTTTTAAATTAATAAATTATATGAGGACTTGTGAGCTTGTGTTTGCTCAGTTGAATGATTTTGATTTTGCTGACGAGGTAGTTTTGGAATTCGAGTAGAATGTTGCTCAACTGAAGCATGTTTTGATGATTTTATCAAATGGATTTGTGTTTACTCTTGAATCTTCACTTTAAACTAAAGGGTGTACGGAATCAAATTGCATCATTTTCAAATGGCTGGGACTTTTTACCCATTGACACCCATACATTGTGTAAGTTTCAATAGCAGCTGTACAATCGTTGCGAAGATGGAGTCCGAAGAACAGCAACGGCGCAAACAATTTTGCGCACGTGCCTCGAAAATCCGGATCTCTCTCATCGTGCCATCAGCAAGAAGCTGGGAATGGTACAATTTACGGTAAGCCGTGTTTTACATCGGTACAACGAACGTTTGACCATCGATCGGAAGGAAAAAAGTCGAAGATGCTAATTTCAAATAACAGACTGTAGTGGTAATTTTTATACGATAGATGGAGTAGATGAAAGCATAGAGTTGATAGTTCCGTTAGAGTACGGCAGTGTGAAGATTGCATATAGATGTTAGAACAGCGAGCTAGGACAACTTTTATGGAAGGTACAAATCGGTTTTTTCATCTCTCTTTACCAACTCCCCCTTTGGAGAGGGATGGTGAGGGGTGTCCTCCCCCCCCCCGCCACCACTGGCAAAAAGAGATGAAAACCGACCCGGTCAAGTACCAACTGTGTGTTTGAAACAGTTCTACCGATTTTTTACCGCACTTCAGTTGTTATTTGAAGGAAGGCATCCAGTCGTAGGTTTGGAAATTGCAACTATTGTTTACCCCTACCACGATATGTGCTCCTGTCATCGTCGACTTGACGATCTCGAGGGGACACGGGTGGAGTAGGTGCTGCTACTGTACCTTTCGACCAGTACGGCAGTGTACTCTAACGGAACTATCAACTCTATGCTTTCATCTACTCCATCTATCGTATAAAAATTACCACTACAGTCTGTTATTTGAAATTAGCATCTTCAACTATGTAAATCGTTGACTTCACGTAGAAGTAATACTAAAACATATAGTCAAAGGAAAAAAGTCGCCAAAATGGATCTCCGTATAGTGTAAAGGATCACAAGCGGGTTGTTCAAGCGTTCAAAAGGAATCCAAATAGTTCGATATGTGGCTAAGAAACTGCATTTAAGCAAAACTTTCGTGCAAGATGCGAAAAAAATGTGAAGGATTACACACATACAAAGTCCAAATGGCACCAAATCGCGATGAAGGACATAATACCGTAGGGAAATCACTTGCACGGAAGCTCTACATCCAGATGTTGACAGAACCGCATTGTACCGTTATTGATGACAAGACTTCCGGCAGCTTCTGGGGCTCCTGTTATTCACTGCTTCGATGTCCTTGAGGACGTCAGAAAGCAGAAGATGACACAGTTTGTCAAAAAATAAATTATTTGAGCACTCCATTATTGACAACTGGGACGATCAATGGGCAGGTATACCTTAAGGAATGCCTCCAAAAGCGTCTACTTCGATTTCTGAGGTCACAAAATGGTCCTACGCTTTTCTGACCGGATTTAGCCTTGTGGCATAACTCGAAAGATGTTTTGGGGTGGTACAAGTAACATTGCAAGTTTTATTCTGGTTTTAAAGCATTCTACAAGTCTAAATCATGGTCTTCAGAACCCTCATAAAACCCTAATTGTTACTTGGGTAAGGAGGTATTTCGTGCCGAAACATCCCAATCCTTTGAATGCACCGGAACTGTGGCCAATTGAGAAGTACTGGGTCATCATGAACCAGGCACTTCGGAAACATCCTAAGGAAGTGAAATCAGAGGAAGATATGAAACCTGATGAATGTGGGCGTCTTAGTGGAATACCTGTTTAATGAGAGAGATCATTCCTAGTTGAACACTCAGTCGGTTAACAACGTCCCGGTCTCAGTCGCGCGGCATCTAGTTTTTTTCGGTGTTTTTTCCGCCCGAGCGGTTTTTTCACCCCCCCATTGGGTGCCCCAAGTGACCAGTGTGCAACAGAGGAAGTGGAATTCCATGGGCCGAGCCCCTTGGAGTTGCCATCCAGCTTTAGTTCACCCCGGTAATCCATCCGGTCGTCAAGCCATTTTTTCATTTTTTTTTTCACCCACCAACACCAACCATCACCACCAGCAGCAGCAAACGGACCATCTAGCTGCAACGGCTGATAGGTTGTTTACAACCGGCATAAGTATTAGACAATACATTTTGCAAGTCCATTGCCTCCCTATTGTAGTTTAATTTTGCCTCGTGGCGCGTGACTCTGTCTCTCACCCCTGGTAGGGGAGTATGGGTCATACTGAGACAACTTTTTGCAAGTAGATATAAGTTTTTTTTTTGTTTTTTTTTGGTTCGATTTTTTTTTCTTTTTGATTTGTTCGTACGTCGGGCAAAAAATTTAATTACCAGTAATTAAAATTAATTAATTAGTGAAGGTTTTAATTTTTTTTTCCTTCTTAAGTGTTTGCGCACCGCTTTTGCGCAACACTTATGGCATCTTCCGATGCCTACGTTACGCGAACCAGATACTATGAACCGTCTTCGAAAGGACCATGGGTTGTCTTTTTTTGGCCCAAAAATAAACCTTTGAAAACTCTCGACATAACGAGAGATTTGCTGCGTAAGTATCCGGGAATCTTGGTACACAAAGAAAGATTCAACAAACTGCGTGTAGAAGCACCGACTTATGATGTGGCAAATAAAATTGCTGAACACGAGCTTTTTAGTGTTGAGTATAACATCTATATCCCTTCTCGAGATGTGGAGATAGAAGGCGTGGTCTCCGACGCGAGTCTGACTGTCGAGGACTTGAAACATGCCTCGGGAACTTTTAAAAACTCGACATTCGCTACCGCGCTAGTGAAGATACTGGATGTAAGGCAACTGCATTCAGCATCTTTGCTAGACGGTAAAAAAGTTTATAAACATTCAGACTCGTTCCGGGTGACTTTCGCTGGTTCAGTTCTCCCGAACTTTGTTAAAATTGATGGTGCTTTTTTTCCGGTGCGACTGTTTGTACAGAGGGTATATAATTGTACCAACTGCAAAAGGCTGGGACACTCGGCCAGCATTGCGGCAACAAAACTCGTTGTGGCAAATATGGTGAAAACCACAAAGAGGATTCTTGCCACAAAGAATCAGTAAAATGCGCTTACTGTGGCGAGAATCCTCACCCCTTGCAGGAGTGCCCGATGTACAAACAGCACTCCGATAAAGTGCAGCGTTCAATCTCTGGACGCTCCAAGCAGACATATGCTCAAATGTTGAAGGCTGCATCAGCCGTCCAAGATGCAAACCAATTTTCGGTTTTGTCAGTTGAAGAATCGGACTCTGACTCATCCGATGAAGGTGATTCTACGGTGGTACACGCACCTTCAGAAATGGACGGTTCCTTAAAAAGAAAATGCCCCTCCCCGAAAGTGCGCCGTAAGAAAACTAAAGTCACCTCCAGACGATTGCCAAATTCCCAGGGTAATGGGGATGAAAAAACAAAACCGAAGGCTCCTGTTGATCCAATCCCTGGATGCAGCAAGAATTCTCCGCCATTGCCCAACAAAGATAAAAAAAATAAAAAAGCTGCTCCTCAAACTTCTCAAAAGAAATCCAAGTCCGAACGAGGTTTGCTAGCTTTTTCGGACATTGTGGAATTCATATTAAACATGTTCAACATACAAGACCCTCTACACACTTAAACAGAGACCCTGAGTTCGGTAAATAAAATTACCGTCTTAGATCGGTAATCCTAAAAATTACAGATGTTTCGGTATTTTCTCACCGAATTTCGGTGATTTCATTTCAATTCAACGAAAACGGTAAAAAAAAATACCGGCAGATCTGTAAATCAGCTTAATCACTGACTTCGGTGAAATATTTTACTGAAGTTTCGGTAAACAAAGCGTTCCATTACCGAGTTCGGTAGCTTTCACAGCGAGAAACGTCAAATCCGCCGTAATGTGTTTTCGACCTTTAAAAAAAAGTGTGTGAGTGGAAAATGTTATGAAAAACAAAAAGTGAAATGATGGAGGCTTTTATGGACCAGCTGCAACGCATAAAGATGAGCAAATCGTAGATATTTTCCGTAAGTATGGTATTTCGTTATCTAAATAAACACCCATTGTTACAGATGGCCGATTTTTTCTGTCGGTCGCAAGTACCAGGCTATGTTACCGGACTGCACCGACATATCAATGACCATATAAGAAGAGAAATTTTATACCGGCAGCAATTTTCAACTTTAATACATTGACCACAACTGGAGCCAAATATTTGCATGGATTGCAGTGACCGCCAGCGCTACGAGTAAGTTTTGGGTTTTTAGATTTACGAAAAGCATATCCGTAAGAATAAAATAAAATAAAGGATAAGGAAAAATTATTTAATTCAATTGATAAAACCAAGAAAATACCTTGAAACAATATTTAGGCGAATTACAGTTGAGTCGGTAACCTTTTAAAAAACTACAGATCTTTCGGTAAATTTCATTTTCCATATCGACTTCAAAATTACAGTTCTCCGGTAAAGTCGATTACAAATCATGCTTATTTTTTCGGTAAACGTTACCGATCGTTCGGTAAATTTGACAGCTAATTTTGCTGATTCAGTTTACAGATTTTTCGGTAATGTTCTCGATTACCGAAAACATTACCGACCGTTCAGCTGTTGAGAATTCGGTAAATGAATTACCGAAGTCGGTAATTTTTTCTAAGTGTGTAAGAAGCTTAGTTTCTGCCTTGCTTCCAACGTTAGAATCATATCTCAAGCAATTGACTGTTTCATGGCCCCTCCTTGCATCAATCATATCTTTCGATGGATAATTCGTCGAACGAGGTTGAAGATATGATCACTGTGCTACAGTGGAACTGCTGTAGTCTAGTGCCTAAACTAGACTCGTTCAAATTTTTACTTCACAATTCTGATTGTGATACATTTGCTCTCTGTGAAACATGGCTTTCTTCCGATAAAGAACTCAACTTCCACGATTTTAACATTATACGCCTGGATAGAGACGATTCTTATGGAGGAGTACTTTTAGGGATCAAAAAGTGCTACCCTTTCTACAAAATTTCCCTTCCTGCTCTATCCGGCGTCGAAATCGTTGCTTGCCAAATAAATGTGAAGAACAAAGATCTTTGCATAGCTTCAGTATACGTTCCACCAAGAACCTCCATTAGCCGTAGTCAACTCTGGAATCTAGTTTCGATTCTTCCATCCCCAGTATTAATTCTGGGTGATATGAACTCCCATGGCACTGGGTGGGGCGATCTATATGACGACAATAGAGCGGCTATTTTTTACGATTTATGTGACGATTTCAATTTGACTATTTTGAACACTGGTGAAGCGACACGTATAGCAAAACCTCCGGCTCGAGAAAGCCGACTCGACCTATCTTTGTGTTCAGGATCGCTATCATTGGATTGTCAGTGGAAGGTTATCAATGATCCCCATGGTAGCGATCATTTGCCAATCATCATTTCAATTAAGTGTGGCCCTCACTCTGCAGAACCATCTCGGGTTCCATTTGATCTTACAAGGAACATCGACTGGCAGAAATATGCAACGGCGGTGACAATCGGTGTCGAATCAATAGATGCGCTTCCACCATTGGAAGAATATCGATTCCTAGCCGATTTGATTTACAAAAGCTCACTGGAAGCACAAAAAAGGAAAGTTCCAAGTGCACCCTTTAAAAGGAGACCAGCCACACCTGGTTGGGACGAAGAATGCACAAAATTGTATGTAGAAAAATCTGATGCTTTCAAAGCTTTTCGTAGACACAAAACCTCCACTTACTTCGAGGAATATTCAAAGCTTGAGACAAAGCTGAAACAATTAATCAAAGCAAAAAAACGTGGTTATTGGCGCAATTTCGTCGAGGAACTCTCACGAGAAACCTCACTGAACACCTTGTGGAGGGTGGCTCGTAACATGCGTAACCGCTCATCTTTCAATGAGAGTGAAGAATACTCCAACCGATGGATATTCGATTTCGCTAAAAAGGTCTGTCCGGACTCAGTTCCAGCACAAAATATTCTTCGAGAAGCGTCTCCTAGCGGCGGCTCTCTGGATAGACCATTCTCAATGCTGGATTTCTCTATGGCTCTTCTTTCATCGAACGACTCCTCACCGGGAAGCGATATGATTAAATTCAATCTTCTGAAAAATCTCCCAGATATCGCTAAAAGACGCTTGCTAGATTTATTCAATTCCTTGCTAGAAAACAACATTGTACCGCCTGAATGGAGACAGGTCAAAGTAATAGCCATTAAAAAACCTGGCAAATCAGCGCCTGACCATAACTCATACCGTCCGATTGCTATGCTTTCGTGCATTGGGAAATTGTTGGAGAAAATGATCCTTCGGAGACTCGATCACTGGGTCGAATCAAATAACTTGCTATCAAATACACAGTTTGGGTTCCGCAAGAGCAAAGGAACAAACGATTGTCTAGCGCTGCTTTCCACAGATATTCAACTGGCCTTTGCGCACAAGGAGCAATTGGCTTCAGTATTCTTGGACATTAAGGGGGCTTTTGATTCAGTTTCCATTGAAATTCTGTCAGAAAATCTGCACAGATGTGGACTTTCTGGAATTTTAAATAATTTCTTGTACAATTTGTTGTCAGAAAAGCAAATGAACTTTTCTCTTGGAAAACTGACAACTTCCAGAATTAGTTACATGGGCCTGCCCCAAGGCTCATGTCTCAGCCCTCTTCTTTATAACTTTTATGTCAAAGATATCGACAACTGTTTGGCAGAACAATGCACGCTAAGACAACTTGCAGATGACGGTGTGGTTTCCGTAAGAGGTCCACATGCCGTGGACTTGCAAGGACCATTGCAAAATTCCTTAGATAACTTGTCTTCTTGGGCTATGAATCTAGGGATCGAATTCTCGCCGCAGAAAACTGAACTGGTAGTGTTTACTCGAAAGCGGTACCCAGCCCAAATGCAGCTTAATCTTTTGGGCAGAAACATTACCCAATCATTGTCTTTCAAGTACCTTGGGGTCTAGTTTGATTCAAAGTGCACTTGGAATGCCCATATTACGTATTTGAAGCAAAAATGTCAGCAGAGGATCAACTTTCTCCGTTCAATTTGCGGCACATGGTGGGGTGCTCATCCGGGAGACCTCATAACGCTTTATAAAACAACTATTCTCTCTGTTCTTAGAGTACGGCTCTTTCTGCTTTCTCTCGGCTAGAAAAAGTCACCTAATAAAATTGGAACGAATTCAATATCGTTGTCTGCGTATTGCTCTAGGCTGTATGCACTCAACGCATAACATGAGTCTCGAGGTTCTGGCAGGAGTAACACCCCTCCAGAACCGCTTCTGGGAGCTCTCTCTCAGAATACTAATCAAATGCGGAGTGACAAACACACTTATAATTGCTAATTTTGAAGAAATTCTTGGGCTGAACACACAATCTCGATTTATGAGAATCTACCACCACTACATATCATCAGATATGTGTCTTCCTTGTTATACTCCAGACCGTGTTCACTTCACCAATCGCAGTTCCTCAATTGAATATGATCTGACCATGAAACAAGCAACTCATGGGATTCCCGATCAACTTCGACCTATTATTATTCCGCGTATTTTTACTGAAAAGTACCAACAAGTCAATTGCATGAAAAGATATTTTACAGACGGGTCCCGTCTCAATGGATCCACTGACTTCGGTGTCTTCAATGAAAACTCTAGCGCCTTCCGCAAACTCCAGGAACCTTGTTCCGTTTTTGTTGCTGAGCTGGCAGCAATCAACTTCGCATTGGGGATGATTTCCAACATGCCCGCAGACCATTACTTCATCTTCACGGATA
This sequence comes from Ochlerotatus camptorhynchus, assembly GCF_037179485.1. Classification (NCBI taxonomy): domain Eukaryota; kingdom Metazoa; phylum Arthropoda; class Insecta; order Diptera; family Culicidae; genus Ochlerotatus; species Ochlerotatus camptorhynchus. The sequence continues at coordinate 91,713 of NW_027041275.1, read as the reverse complement.
GTCTCAGTTCGATTGAGGCTATTCGGTCGATGAAACAAGGTAGGCACTGATCTTATTTCCTTTCAAAGGTAAGGGAGCAGATGTGTGTGCTGGTCGAAAGATCATATATGATTACCTTTGTATGGGTCCCCTCACATTGCTCAATCCCAGGCAATGAGAAGGCGGACTCTCTCGCAAAGGTGGGCGCGCAGGAAGGCGAATTGTATGACAGGCAAATTTCACACGATGAATTTTACCATTTAGTGCGTCAGAGTACCTTTTCGAGTTGGCAAACCGATTGGGACACTGGAAATCTTGGACGGTGGTTACATTCAATTATTCCTAATGTTTCTTCGAGAGCGTGGTTTAAAGGCTTGGGCTTAAGTCGTGACTTCATTCACGTGATGAGTAGACTTATGTCCAACCACTACTCGCTAGATGCTCATCTCAATAGAATAAACCTCGTGGACAGCAACATCTGTCGGTGTGGAAACGGTTACGATGACATCGAACACGCAGTTTGGCAATGTACGGATAATGACGCCGCCAGAGAGCGACTTTTGAATACCCTCGAGGCCCAAGGAAGACAACCCTATATTCCTATCAGAGACGTGATGGCAACCCGTGATCTCTGCTATATGCAGTCCGTTTATGTTTTTCTTCAAATGTCTAGTATAAGAATTTAATTCCTTTTGTCTTTTCTCTCTCTTTATTAGTTTTTGTTTGTCTTGTCCCCCCGTCTCGATGAGTCTCATCGTCGCCCACTGGTCACCCACCATAGCCGGTCGAACTTCGGACGAAGCTAGAACAGCACTACCGTTCATACTGGCGACAACGCTCTGATGAGACAACGAAACCCTACCCCAAGCTCCTCCTCTGATCCTATCCTTCGAAAATGTACCCTTCTAACCTCGAGTAAGCCGCGAGTAATCGGCCCAACTCCTACTAGACATAGAATTAAGTGAATTTTGTTACACACAGTGAACAATGAATTATCGGCTCCGTAAAGCTAACGCGATTGAGCCTTCCAAATAAACGAACTAGATAAAAAAAAAATGAGAGAGAGAGAGAGAAGGATTAGTAATTTTCATTTAATTCCACTACCTTAAGGTAGTGAAATTAAATGGAAATTACTAATCCTTCCCTCTCTCATTATAAGATATGAAGAAAAAATGGATTTCCACACAAAAAAAAGTTGGTTCAAACGTTGTACAAAATGTTATGAGTAGTGGGGATTTTTTTTACTGTTGGAAAAATTGGGCCAAGGGTCTTCGATTTCTTTGAAACTTCGCCCATAGGTAGAGTTCATAGATATATTAGCAAAATGAAATTAAAAAAAAAATCAGCGTTGCCAATTTTTCCTTAGTCAAAGTTTTCCGATTTTCTCGGACACCATCTTCAAAAAATCATAACATTTGAACCATATCATCATAGTATTAGAAATTTCTTTGAAACTTCGCCCATAGGTTGAGTTCATAGATATATTAACAAAAGGAAATTTAAAAAAAATCAGGGTTGCCAATTTTTCCTTAGTTAAAGTTTTCCGATTTTCTCGGCCACCACCATTTTCAAAAAATCCTAACTTTTGAACCAAGCATTGCACAGTGAAAGACAACTAACAAAAATTAGTTTAAATTTTGTGAACTATCCATAAAAATACAATTGGAAACAAATTTTGCATGAAGGTTTTCACCATTAAAGAAAGTTTAAAAGAAAAGCTGAGGAAATTATCGTCTGTATCATGGATTTTTATCGGACAATATTTTCATGTTTAAATTTATAAGCTTTTTTTCGGTGAAAACTTGAATACTGTTTTTGAAATATGCCCGAAAAACTGATGACCAGTCTAGCGCACTTCTAAAAAAATTAAATTGTTCTTTCTCCTCGCACACCATCCGTACGCGTTGCAGCTTTAATACCTACCTACACATCTATATTGTATTACAATCAAGAACCTTGATTTACTAAAACTGGAAATCATCCGTATCAGTCGTAGTTCTCTGTTGGTGATTGTTACCAGACATGAAAATAAGAATGCGCAAGATAATGACGCCGCTGTCAACGAATTTATAATATGACCTGGATGAAGTAACAAGCATCTATGAACAGTTTTTAAAAGTCAAATAATCTTTGCGGGATTTATGTATTGCAGAACAAATAAAACCCTTTTCAATTAATTTTTGTTTCTATTTCTCTCAGAGGGGTTGAACTAGCTACTACGTATCTTATTTTTCATTATAATCAACCGTTTTCTTGACACGAGAACTTCGGCGAATGTTGTCGCTTGTACGTCTTCGTTTTTTGATATTATTAAGAGGAAAGCATGCCTTATTGCTTAAGGAATCTGGCTGATCGGAATATTCACTGGCATATATGCTTCGCTCGTCATTTAGGATAAATTCGTGATATTTCTTAGTTCCAGAGATTGTTACTAAATCTTCAGCGTCTCTTGTTGCAGTTGGCGAGAACATTGGCGAAAGTACTGACTTGTATCTACAGTTTTAGCTGATGTACACAGTTTCATTTTATCCGTTACCCATTGCATGCCTTTCGAATATAACTCAAACATATTATTCAGAGTAACACACCGCAAAGATTTCCTCACGCTTTTGTGGCCATCTATTTCGAAAGAATTACAGCAAGATGCTTGAACGTTGTAGCACAAACGAAGTGACAGACGACTAACTGGCGAAGAAATCAATTAAAATAATGTGGTTCGCTGTAATAGAATTTTCTTAGAAGCTTGTGCCATCAGCCACCAGATGGGCTAGTATTTTTGTTTTGATTTGAACATAGTTGATTTTGTGTGCAATATGATCTTTGATAGTGTGCAAAGAGTGTATCATTTTGTCATTTTTTATGCATTTCAGTTTAGAGTAGAGTGAAAGAGATAGAACCAAAACATTCTAGTACATTTAGTGTTGCCATGTGGTACAATCCATTAGTAGTGTTGCCATGTGGTCAAATCCAGTAGTAGTGGTGTTGCCATGTGGTACACTGAAAAATTTCAATACCAGGTGCGTCACCAAAGTTTTCGAGCCGCTCCGTCTGTCACTTCGTTTGTGGTTGTAGTACGCTACCTTATCCATGAGGTAAGTATAAGGAAGTATAAAAACAAGCTGATATTCAATTGCATCCGATTTTTAACACACTATTTGTTGAATTTGATGATGAATTACTATAAACCCCCAGTTACTGACTGATACTTCAACGAGCTTTAGTAACTCTCTCTATTCAACACATATCTATCTATACCTAAAAACGGTTTTTAACGACGTTATTATGTGTAGATAGTGGCGAAGATCACCCGAACGATCTGTTTCATAATGTCGACCAGATCGTTTAACTTAGACGTTTCAACTCGGCCAACCCCTTGATTTTATTATAATATAGATGGGTAGGTGCTAATATAGATATTTATGCTGCTACGCGTACGGACGGAAAAGAACAATTTGGTTTTTTAAAAAGAAGAGCGCTAGACCGGTCATCAGTTTTTCGGGCATATCTCGAAAACGGTATAAGATACCATCTTGAAATGTTCACCGAAAAAAGCTTATAAAGCAAATGGAGAGATGCTTTAAGTGCATGAACTTTGATCACCAGGCGAGAAACTTCAAAGGCCCTGATAGATCGGAGCTGTGCAGGAAATGAGGAGAGATGGGGCACGTTGCTAAAGACTGTATGAAGCAACCGAAGTGCATGCTCTGCAGAAAGGAGGACGGAAACGGTCATATGACGGGAAGGTTCAGGTGCCCAGCTTACAAAAAGGCGATAGCGGGCCAATAGTAATGGAGATAACCCAAATAAATCTCAATCATTGTGACACAGCACAGCAACTTTTGTGGCAGTCGACAACGGAAACAAAGTACGACGTTGCAATGATTGCGGAGCCGTATCGAGTCCCTCCCGATAACGATAACTGGGTGGCCGATAGAGCAGGGATGGTGGCAATACAAGTTATGGGTAGGTATCGCATACAAGAAGTGGTGATGAGGTCTTACGAAGGTTTTGTGATCGCCAAACTTAAGCGAGGGCATGCGACACAACCATGCCGAGGAAATCGGAGCCAAGGAACAGACGGCGCCCAGTTTACTGGTGGAACGAGGCACTTAGCACGCTCTGCGCTAGTTGTCTCCGAACCAGAAGGCACGTTCAGCGGGCAAGAACTGATGCAGACAGAGCAGAGCGAAGGGTGGTGTTTCAAGCAGCCAAGGCCGCTCTAAAACGGGAGATAAAGCTGAGCAAGTCAAACTGCTTCAAGGAGCTGTGCCGAGACGCTGATACCAACCCCTGGGGTGACGCATACTGAGTCGCGATGGCGAAGATTAGAGGTCCAACGATGCCCGTTGAAATGTGCCCAGACAAGCTGAAAGTCATCGTGGAGGGACTTTTCCCGAAGCACGACCAAATGACCTGGCCACCTACACCGTACGACGAGGCAGAGGCAGACTACACCGAAGGTAGACAAGTCTCTAACGAGGAACTCGTAGCAGTGGCGAAAGGGCTAAAGACGAAGAAAGCTCCCGGTCCGGATGGAATCCCCAACGTGTTTTGAAGGCGGCAATCCAGGCGTTCCCGGACATGTTCAGGATAGTGCTGCAGAAGTGTCTGGATGAAGGTCATTTCCCGGACCGATGGAAGGTACAGAAGCTAGTGCTGCTGCCGAAACCCGGAAAACCGCCGGGGGATCCAGCATCGTATAGACCTATATGCTTGCTGGATACAGTCGGAAAGCTATTGGAGAAGATCATCCTCAACAGGCTAACGAAATGCACGGAGAGTGAGCATGGATTGTCGGTGAGGCAGTTCGGATTCCGAAAAGAGAGATCAACGGTGGATACAATTCGGACAGTGCGTGGTCGAGAGTGCCGAGAAAGTGTCTAAACAGAAGCGGAGAGGAGATCGATATTGCGCCGTGATAACGATCGACGTGAAGAACGCATTCAACAGCGCCAGCTGGGAGGCCATCGCTGAAGCACTGCATGGAATGAGGGTTCCTGATTACCTGTGTAGCATTATAAGGAGTTACTTCCAGAGTTCTAGTCTACGAGACGGACATGGGAGAGAAATCAATCCGGATCACGGCGGGTGTGCCACAAGGCTCCATCCTTGGCCCAACGCTCTGGAACGCGATGTACAACGGCGTGCTTGAAGCTGCCCAAAGGAGTCGAGATCGTAGGATTTGCGGACGACGTCGTGTTGGCGGTAGTAGGCGAGACGTTGGAAGAGGTGGAAACGCTGGCAACCGAGGCGATCGACACGGTTTCCAACTGGATGCAAGGAGCGAAGCTGCAGATAGCTGAAAACGAAGAAGAACCAAAGAAAATTGAACAGTACGTTCCACCTCATGGCCATGCGAGTTGTGAGTGCGTACAGAACAATTTCGACGCAAGCAGTATGCGTTATCGCCGGTATGATACCCATCGTCATCACCTTGGCGGAGGACACCGAATGCTATATGCGAAGAGATACCAGAGGAGTACGAAAAATGGTGAGAACGGAGTCGATGGTTAAGTGGCAACAGGAGTGGGACGCAGTGGAGAACGGTAGATGGACACACAGGCTAATACCGATTCTTTCGACTTGGGTGAACAGGAAGCATGGAGAAGTCAACTTCCACTTGACGCAGTTCCTGTCTGATCGTGGCTGCTTCAGGAAGTACCTGCATCGCTTTGGACACACAACGTCACCCCTCTGTCCGGAATGTGGAAACGTGGACGAAACGCCGGAGCACGTGGTTTTCGACTGCCCAAGATTTGAGGCAGTGCGAGTGGAGATGCCGGCCCTTAGCGCGAGAAATTTCGTCAGTGAAAAGTGCCGGGTTGAGAGGACGTGAAGCGTCGTCAGCAGGGCAGTGACGCAAATTTTGTCGGAGCTGCAGCGAAAATGGAGAGGTGATCAGCGAGTTAGCAACGTCGGCTAGCAGAGCTAAAGAGAAGGGCTTAAGCACAGGCCCTCCTTCCCCGACGAAATACTCTAGGGGAATTCCGGGGGGATAGTGGCTAGAGGCGACTAAGGTTTTAGTGGTTAAAAGTCCCACACTGTGCCAGAAGGAGAACAAACACGCAACATAGTGACAGGCCGGGCCTTTCAAGCTTTCCTTACTATAAAAAAAAACACACACACACACAGGGTTACAAATGGTGAGTTGACAACCTAGCTCTGGTTCTCACAAGTTCCTACCTCACACCTCCCCGTGGTGTAGCCTGGGCAATGTTGTCCTTCTGACAATAGCAAAGTGAGGGGTCGTGCGACGCGAACACTGGCGCGGTAACCATAACACGGCGATAGAGGAAATGCTTCGTTAACCCGCAGTAGTGCCAACCGGCACATTAGGATCGATGCCAATAAGATCCTTATTACGGCATACTGGATACGGCATGGAACTATGGACACGACACGGCACAATGGATTGGATATCACGCTACAGGGCTGACAGTCGTGCTATTCTGCTCCCTAAGTAAAGAAGGGTGACACCTTCTTGAAATGGCGAGTGGGCTAATAGTGCGGCTGCCCCCGTCCCGGTAAAACCTTGGCAGGCCTCCGGATACGTTCAAAACTCGTCACCAATTGGTGATTGGTGAGTAGTAGGCTCAGATGTAACATTCCTGACTTACGCCAATCTGGCTCTGAACACGGCCCCCATGAAGGACCGTGTCAACCCTAGCATGGCCTCCCTGCTTGCATAGATAACCATGGGATCACGATAGGAGACTACATACAACGAGTGGAGATAGCGGCCATCAGAATGGAGAAAATCGGAGAAAAAAACAAAAAAGATGAAAATGAAAAAAACCAAAAAATATATGAAGGACGACGGCAAGACGCCAGATAGTGAAAACGGAGGAGTGAACGTGTTCGCAAGAAGCGGAAAGTTGCAGAGATCACCAGCGTCGAACCAGGTGACCACAGCGAGTTCCAGTAGTAGCATACCCCAAGTGGGACAGCATGGATCCCAAGGAGAGCAGCTAGGTGCGGTGCCATGCCAAATATTCACACCGAAATCCCGCAGTGGCAAACAGCAAGAACTGCAGCTTGGGAGAACCAAAATGACAGAGGTCAGGAGGAAGATCGATGATCTCTATGTGTTCGTAAAGGATAAAAACAACGTACACAAAGAGATCAAGCAACTTGTGACTGGAATCAAATCCGGCATAACAGTGGCAGATCGGGAATTCCATGAGTGGAGAAAAGAGCCGAAAATGCCGAAAAGGCTTTCCGGGAAGCCAAGGAGAGCATAAGACTGGCTGAAGCACATGAGACGCCGAAGGGACCCACAAATCCACGTCCTGAAAAGAGAGATAGGGACACGCCAGGAGATGAGGAGAAGCCCAAAAAACGCAAGGACGAGGAAGGCATCAAGGAGATGGGAGAAAATGGTGGGTGGCGTAAAGTCGAGAACCAGAAGGAGAGGAAGAAAAAACAGATGGAAGATTAAGTGAGGAAGAAGGAAGAGGAAGCGAGAAAGAAGGAAGACAGGAAGAATAAGGAGAAGTCTAGGCCTCGTAGGGAGAGAAGCAAGGGTGACGCTCTGGTTATCGAGGCGAAGGACAAAATGTCCTACGCAGCACTCCTCCGGAAAGTGAGAGAGGATCCGGAGTTGAAACAACTAGGCGAGAACGTGGTGAAAAACAGGCGAACCCAGAAAGGCGAGATGCTATTTGAGCTGAAAAGGGATCCTACGGTTAAGAGCGCAACATTTAAGCAGCTCGTCGAAAAATCTCTTGGCGAGACGGCGAACGTAAGAGCCTTATACCAGGAGTCAGTGGTCGAGTGCAGGGATCTGGACGAGATCACAACGGAAGACGAGTTGATGAGTGCGCTGAAGGTGCAATGCAACCTGGGAGACGTACCGAAGGCAATTCGGTTGAGGAAGGCGTATGGTGGCACGCAGTCGGCGTCGATACGACTTCCTTCGGACGCAGCAAACGAGCTACTGAAGACAGGCCGAATCAAGGTTGGGTGGTCAGTGTGCCCGTTGAAAGCTATTCCTCGGGTATCTAAGAAAATGGAGTGATGCTACAAATGCATGGGCTTCGGTCACCAGGCGAGGAACTGCAAAGGCCCAGACAGATCTGATCTGTGCATGAAATGCGGAGAGAAGGGGCACGTTGCAAAAGACTGTACAAAGCAACCGAGGTGCATGCTCTGCAAAAAGGAGGACGGAAACGGCCATGTGACGGGAAGTTTCAGGTGTCCAGAGTTCAAGAAGGCGATGATGGGCCAGCAATAATGAAGGTAACCCAAGTAAACCTCAATCATTGCGACATTGCTTAGCAACTGTTGTGGCAGTCGACAACAGAAACAAAGTGCGACGTTGCAACCATTGCGGAACCGTATCGAGTCCCTCCCGATAACGGTAACTGGGTGGCGGATAGAGCTGGGATGGCTGCTATACAAGTTATCGGCAGATACCCCATTCAAGTAGTGGTTGCGAGCTCATACGAAGGTTTCGTGATCGCCAAAATCAATCGAATCTATGTATGTAGTTGCTACGCACCCCCGAGATGGACAGTTGAGCAGTTCCACCAGATGCTAGATGGACTCACCGGAGAGCTCATTGGACGGAGACCAGTCGTCATCGCAGGAGATTTCAATGCTTGGGAAGTAGATTGGGGGAGCAGATGTACCAACGCAAGAGGGTAAAGCTTGCTGGAAGCAGGCAAAGTTGAACGTCAGTCTGGCCAACTTAGATGGTAGAGAATCCATTATCGACGTCACTTTCTGCAGTACGTCGCTAATTGCAAATATGAACTGGAGAATGTGCGAGGAGTACACCCATAGTGACCATCAGGCGATCTGGTACAGTATCGGCGAACGCACACCGGTGGAAATGCAGAGGACGATAGTAAGCGAGCGGAAGTGGAAGACGAAGGCATTCAATAAGGATCTCTTCATCGAAGCTCTAAGCGTAGACAGTAGCGTCCCAGGCCTAACCGAGAACGAGTTGACTGAATCATTAGCAAGGGCATGTGACACAACTATGCCGAGAAAACTGGAGCCAACGAACAGGCGGCGTCCAACTTACTGGTAGAACGAGTAAATTAGCACCCTCCGTGCTACTTGTCTTCTAGCCAGAAGGCGTGCTTAGAGAGCAAGAACAGAAGCAAACAGAGAGGAGCGCAGGGTGGTGTTCCGAGAGGCCAAGGCTGCACTGAAATGAAAGATAAAGCTGAGCAAGTCAAAAAGTTTCAAGGAGCTGTGCCACGATGCCGATGCCAACCCCTGGGGCAACGCATACCAAATCGCGATGGCGAAGATCAGAGGTCCATCGATGCCGGTTGAAATGTGTCCCAATAAGCTGAAAGTCATCGTGGAGGGACTTTTCCCACAGCATGACCCAAAGAACTGGCCACCAACACCATATGGCGAGGTAGATGAACACAACGTTGAACAAGTCTCCAACAAGGAACTCATAGCAGCAGCGAAAGGGTTGGAAGCGAATAAAGCTCCCGGCCCGGATGGAATTCCCAACGTGCTCCATAGAATGAGGGTTCCACCCTACCTCTGCAGGATTCTAAGTAGTTACTTCCCGAACCGGGTCCTGGTCTACGTGACAGAAACGGGGCAGAAATCGCTTATAATCATGGCGGGAGTTCCACAAGGCTCAATTCTAGGTCCCATGCTGTGGAACGGAATGTACAATGGCGTGCTGACGCTCAAGCTGCCCAAAGAAGTTGAGATCGTTGGCTTTGAGGACGATGTCGTCTTGGCGGTAACCGGTGAGACGCTGGAAGAAGTGGAAATGCTGGCGGCCGAGGTGATAGATACGATTGGTAACTGGATGCAAGGAGCGAAGCTGCAGATAGCCCATCACAAAACAGAATTGATGTTGGTCAGTAACTGCAAAGCAGTGCAACGGGCAGCAATCACCGTTGAAGAGCACACCATTGTTTCGAAGCGCGTGCTAAAGTATCTGGAAGTGATGATCGACGACCGGCTAAACTTTAATAGCCACATCGAATATGCTTGCGAGAGGGCGACGAAGGTCATCAACGCAATAGCCAGTATCATGTCGAACAATTCTGGTCCAAGCAGCAGCAAGAGGCGTCTTCTGGCTAGTGTGTCCTCATCGATACTAAGGTACGGAGGTCCAGCCTGGATTGAAGCGCTGAAAACGAAGCAGAACCGAAGGAAATTGAGCAGTACGTTCCGGCTCATAGCCATGCGAGTCGTGAGTGCGTACAGAACCATTTCGATGGAGGCAGTATGCGTTATCGCCGGTATGATCCCAATCGGCATCAACTTGGCGGAGAACTACGAGTGCTATATGACGAGAGAAACCAGAGGAGTACGAAAAATTGTGAGAACGGAGTCGATGGCTAAGTGGCAGCAGGAGTGGGATGTAGCAGAGAACGGTAGATGGACACACAGGCTAATGCCGACTCTTTCGACCTGGGTGAACAGGAAGCATGGAGAAGCCAACCTGCTGATTCAGAATTGGATTTTGCGTTGTGAATTGGAGCGCTGTAGACCAGGACGCAATGCCTGTCGCATTATGGGAGACCTCGAACCACTCGATCCAGTCGCGCAAGCTGTTTTCCGCCATCAAAGTCGTTCTATTTCCTGCCATCAGAGTCGTTCTGGCCCTGCGGTCGAGTTCGGTGGTGGGGTCTCCCAATCATCGTCTTCAGGCAAGTATGCATACATTAGTTACAGTCATTTGCCTGATCAGTTTCCGTGTTCCAGTGCAACGCTTCAAGCCGGTTGTTTCCAGTTGATAAGCACTTCTGATACTGTTCGCACTCAGAGCGAACGTAATGATTTATTGTTCTGTTAGTAGTTTTGTTATTATTTTGTTAATCATCCTAACCGCTTTCCTAATCCATATGACATCCTACTAACCCCGAGCCGACCGCGGGAAATCGGTCTTCCGCAAACTAACACCATTTGTGTCATTTTAACCCCAAACCCTACTATAAACAAGCTTTGATATATTCCTGGCGATGCCTCTGGCTTGGCTTGAGCAAGGAAACACCAACAGCATCGAACGAATGATCATCGAACAAGCGACGTGCTGATTGGTTCCCGACACAGAGGGGAAAACATGGCAGCACGCATTGAATAAAGAAAAAGAAGAAGAATAGAGTATTTAACCAGTCGCCTCTCGCGCGGAGAGCATTAGTATTAAAACAACTGTATTGAAAACAACAAAGAATAAAAATTGTCGTAACTTTAGATTGTTCTCTCTCTCTCACAAGCCGAATCAAATAGCCTTTGTCAAGGCTCAAAAAGAGTTGGATTTTCGCTTTCGCTATCGCTGTCGCATTCGCTGTCGCTATCGTTCCTGTCGTGGCATTTTTCCTGACGGAGAAGTTGGCCAATCTGCTGGGATCCTTCCAGCCAAGGATCACCACATTGTTCCAAGTGTCCGTGAGCGGACATTTTATGGTTCTTGAACCGGATCTGAGAGATCCAGCCTCCAGTGTTGCAGCCGCAACAACAGATGTGTCGTAGATCAACCGATTGCGAACATCTACTCCCGCACCGTTTGCGCGTCTATTCGAACGTGTCCAAACACGTTTGCTCCAGTATTTGCTTTGCGAGAGTCGCACTGCCGTTCCAGTTGATAGCGACAAGATAGCCGACCGAGTTGAATTTAGAATTTTCGAGGCTTGTTGGAGAAGAGAAGTTTTTTTTCCGAAGTATTCGCGAGTGAAACGTAATGCGAGTGAAGTCACGTCGCCGAGTATTCTAAATTGAAAAACTAAAATCCGGTGCGTCGCTTCTGGTTTCTGCACGTAACCGAACACGTTCATTCCTGTTCCCTGCTGTGCGAGGGGTCGCACAGCTGTTCCTGAGCCTGCTGATACCGTTACGAAAATCGACTGGATTTTCTGTGGTTTGCTGAGGTGAATTGTGAATGTTAAGTTAAAGTCCGATTATTTTCTACCGTACGTAAGTCACGCGCGAGTGTACCTAGAATAATCAATTAACTTGTGAGTGAAGTCCGATTTTTTCTCTCGAAGTATATCGTGCGCGAGTGTAACAATGCCTGTCGACCCTTCACCAGCTAGGAAGAAACCTAAAGCCGACATAGCAGATATGAAAACATTGGTTTCTTTGCGTGGCCAAGCAAAGGCGCAAGTCACCCGGATACGCAAAGCTGTGGAGGTAGCATCAGGAGCTGGTGCCGTCATACCCAACATGGCGATGCTGGCGGTATACTCCCGAAAGTTGGACCTCTACTTCAACGAGTATCGTGATTTTCACCATCAAATCATGGTGCTGTGCTCTGACGAAGGCATGGAGGAACAAGATCGAATATATGAAGCATTCGAAATCCAGCACACCGACGCCTGCGTGTTGCTGGAAACTCTTATGCAGTCTTTGACCGTCACCGAAGATGCATCTCAAATTCCACTTTCGATTCAACGTTCAGACCAAACCCCTCGCATTATTGTGCAGCAGTAACCGTTGAAGGCACCTATTCCAACCTTCGACGGTAAACCTGAGAACTGGCCACGCTTCAAGGCCATGTTTCTTGATGTCATGCGGACGTCTGCCGACTCGGATGCGATAAAGCTATATCATCTCGACAGAGCATTGGTCGGTGCAGCTGCTGGGATCATTGATTCCCGAACGCTGAGTGAAAATAATTACGTTCATGCGTGGAAAGTGCTCGAAGAACGCTTCGAGAATAAACGAGTGATTGTTGACATTCATGTCAATAGCCTTCTGAACTTGAACACATTAAACCGTGAAAACGCCAAGGACCTGAGGGAACTTATTGACGACGTCACCCGACACGTCGATGGACTTAGCCTGATGAAAGAAGAGATGCTGGGAGTTTCAGAACGGATCGTTGTCAACCTAATAGCTGGTGCTTTGGATAAGGACACGAGGCTGCAGTGGGAATCTTCCATCCCACATAAGGAATTGCCGAAGTACAAGAAAACTGTAGATTTTCTGCAGAAGCGCTGCGCTGTTTTGGAACGGTGGGAATCATCATTGGTCAAGCCAGTTATCAACTCAAAGTCGTCGCCGCCAGCCAAGAATCCTGTGAACACGTCGAAGAATACGTCAGCCAAGACCTTCGCTTTAACGAAAAGGGAGCAAACCTGTGACCTATGTGGAACCGGTGCTCATCCGAGCTTCCGGTGTGAGACTTTCCGTTCGTTGGACATCGCTCAGCGCCAAGCCAAGGTAAGAGATATCAAAGCTTGTTTCAATTGCCTAAGGGTAGGCTATCTAGGTAGTGCATGCCCTTCTCCACATACTTGTGGCAAATGTCAGGGTAGACATCATACTCTTCTTCACCCTGATAAACATGTGCCTCAGTCCACTTTGAAACCCACTTCATCGTCCGCTTCCCAGTCTGAGTCGTCGTTCGCCTCGAAGGGAGCCGTTCCAAAATTGAATTCCCAGTCTGTCTCTGAAGAATCGCAATCCACCAATGCAGTGTCTTGTTCGTTGAAACAATCCCCGCGTTTGTGTAACAGTTTACTGATGACAGCTAAGATTCAGGTGATGGATGTAAATGGAAGGCTAATTCCTTGCCGAGCATTTTTGGATTGCGGTTCACAAGCACATCTAGTCTCAAATAGTCTGATTGAGTCGTTGAATTTGCCCCGCTTCTCTACTAACGTTGAGGTTGTCGGAGCAAATGGTCAACGATCTTCCATCTCCGAGATGGTTAACCTTGAAATTCGTTCGAGTTATTCGGATTTTCGTGGACAACTGCAGTGTCTAATTACAGACAAGGTTGCAGGTTTAATGCCATCCACACCTATCAGTCATTGGAAACTCCCTCCTGGTATCCCACTGGCAGATCTAGATTTCCATACACCGGGAGAAATCGACTTGCTTATAGGAATTCAACTGTTTTTTAAACTGTTGATGCCGGGGCAGTACAAGATTGGTGATGATCTCCCAATCCTTCAAGAAACCCGTTTGGGATGGGTTGTTGCTGGTTCCATCGAAGATGTTGGTTCTTCACGAGTCGAACAACATTGTTACACTGTTGGCCTGCAAAGTCTTGCTGAATCCATGGAGAAATTTTGGTCAGTTGAATCTGTAGATTTTTGTAATCCTCTTACTAGTGAGGAACAGCGGTGCGAAGCAATTTTCTGCTCCACCACCCGCCGAAACCAGGATGGTCGATATATTGTTCAACTGCCCCTGAAATATTCTGTCCATCAGATGGAAAATAACCGCACGATTGCTCTTCGTCGATTTTACATGTTGGAACAACGGTTCCAGAAAAATCCTGAGCTGAAAAGGCAGTATGTGGATTTTATTAATGAGTATAAAAATCTTAATCATTGTGTTCAGGTCGATGAGTCTCAAGATCCTCCAAATCTTCTCAAACATTATCTTCCTCACCATGCGGTGTTGAAACCTACGAGCTCGTCGACGAAGTTAAGAGTGGTGTTTGATGCTTCATCGAAGGGTAATGGACCCTCTCTGAATGATTCTTTGATGATCGGACCGGTGATTCAGGACGATATCTTTTCGATTAATCTGCGTTTCCGTAAGCATCCATATGCCTTTTCTGCTGATGTCAGCAAAATGTATCGACAGATAGGAGTTGACAGGATACATACGCCATTGTTTCGTATATTCTGGAGGGAAAATCCCAACGATCCATTGCAGGTTTTGGAACTTACGACTGTGACGTACGGTACTTCCTCGGCACCGTTCTTAGCCACAAGGGCTCTTCAGCAACTCGCTGTCGATGAAGGTGATTATTTTCCTATCGCTTCAAGAATTGTTGTAGAAGATTTTTATGTTGACGATGTCTTGTCAGGGGCTGAAACCATAGAAAAGGCTTTTCAATGTCGCGTCGAGCTTACAGAACTACTTAGTCGTGGCGGATTTCCCATACATAAGTGGTGTTCGAATCACCCGGCTATTTTGGAATCGGTCCCAGAAAAAGACAGAGAGAAGTTTTTAATGTTCGAAGATGCAGATATCAACCAAGCTATCAAAACCCTTGGACTCCTTTGGGATCCATCAGAAGACGTCTACCGTTTCCATTTCGAACTTCCTAATCTTGCCAATTCACCACCAACCAAACGTAACGTTCTCTCTCAGATCGCGAAAATATTTCATCCACTTGGTCTTGTTTCGCCTGTTGTCGTAATTGCAAAGGTGTTGATGCAGCAAATTTGGATTAGCAAACTCAACTGGGATGACGTTTTGGATGGTAAATTGCTCCAAACTTGGGCCACGTTTCGTGACAATTTGAATTACATGCACCAAATCAAAATACCAAGATATTTTTATGCTTCCGATGCAATTTACTACGAGGTTCATGGTTTTGCAGATGCGTCCAGTTATGCTTATGGAGCTTGCTTATACATCCGTGCTGTTACCCACGATGGAATAAAGATTTCGCTCGTCTGTAGTAAATCCAAAATTACCCCCATCAAAGGATTAACAATTCCTCGATCTGAACTGTGTGCTGCATTATTGCTTACTCGACTGTTTGTTAAAGTTGTTCCGGCTGTTAAAATGAAATTCCAGTCAATTAATTTTTGGTCGGACAGTCAGATCGTTCTTGCGTGGTTGAAAAAACCTCTAGCTCAATTAAACCCGTTCGTTCGCAATCGAGTTGCAGAAATTGTTGAACATTCCACCGATGCTAAGTGGAATTACATCCAATATGATGAAAACCCTGCTGATGTTGTAAGTCGTGGACAACCTCCTCAATTACTTGCTTCGAATGATCTCTGGTGGTACGGACCACATTTTTTGCGAAGTAATGGTTATCAGATTGATGAGCCCGAAACAATGCCCGATGATAAACTCCCGGATTTGAAACCTGCTACTACTTCTGCCGCTGTGGTTATTCCAGATATCCTTCCTGTAATGACTGCCTTCAGTTCTTTCCGAAAATTACAACGAGTAATTGGATATGTTCATAGGTTCGTTGCGAATGCGAGGTCCCCTAAATCTCAGCGTATAACATAGAAGTATCTCACAGTACAAGAGATGCGTGAATCAATGAATGTTATTGTAAAATACGTTCAAAAAACCGAGTTTTCTAATGAAATAACTCGTCTAGAGTCAGGTGAACCCTTGCGTCGTCTTGGCAGTTTGAATGTCATTCTGAAAGACGATATCTTGAGAGTTGGAGGAAGATTGCGCCATGCCCACCTGTCTTACGAAGCGAAACACCAAATCATACTTCCAGATAAAAATCCAATCGTCGAATCAATGCTTAGAGCTATGCATAAAGAAATGTTGCACATTGGTCCTTCCGGTCTTATCGCTCTAACCCGTCAAAGATTCTGGCTTTTGAATGCTCGATCTGTTGTTAAGAAAGTAATCCGAACTTGTGTAACTTGTTTCCGCAACAGTCCCAGATTGTTGCAACCGGTCATGGGTGATTTGCCAGAGGTTCGAGTCGTCCCTGCTCCACCGTTCTCCAAATCGGGAGTTGATTTTGCTGACCCTGTCTTCATTCGCCAAGGAGGTAGAAAGTCTACCCTTGTGAAGGCTTACATTTGTCTATTTGTGTGTATGACTACAAAGGCTATCCATCTTGAATTGGTTTCGGATTTGTCTGCTTCAGCGTTTATACCAGCACTCCATCGGTTTGTTTCCCGACGCGGTCTCGTTGATGAAGTTTTCTCAGACAACGGATCTAATTTTGTTGGGCAAAATCGGATCTGCGCGATTTGTTTTTACTGTTCAAGAGTGATCAGTTGCACGGAAAGTTAAACGAGTTTTGCCAGGTTCGTGAAATAAAATGGACTCCTCGAGCCCCCAACTTTGGAGGGTTATGGGAAGCCGGGGTAAAAAGTACCAAGACCCATCTTAAAAAGGTTCTCCGTGATGCTTCCTTGACATTCGAGGAATATTACACAGTACTAACACAGATCGAGGCAATTCTTAATTCGCGGCCCCTATTCCCATTTTCTTCAGATCCAAATGAACTGGAAGCTATTACACCCGGTCACTTCCTTATTGGTCGTGAACTTATCGCTATTCCATAACCAATACTGGAAGATACGAACATTAACCGTTTATCCCGTTGGCAACTCGTTCAACGCCTGCGTGATGATTTCTGGAGAAGATGGTCTCGTGAATACTTGAACACTCTCCAAACTAGATTAAAGTGGACGAAAAGATCCAAGAACATTGAGCCTGGAATGATTGTTTTGGTAAAAGATGAATATCTTCCACCCCAATCGTGGAAACTGGGTCGCATTGTTGATGTGTTTCCAGGAGCTGATTCCGTTGTTAGGGTCGCAGATGTCCAAACCAGTAATGGAGTACTTCGTCGTCCCATCTCGAAGCTAGCCCCCCTGCCCGTTGAACCTATTGTCATCCAAACCCTTCTTCTCCCGGGGGGAGAATGTTCGCACTCAGAGCGAACGTAATGATTTATTGTTCTGTTAGTAGTTTTGTTATTATTTTGTTAATCATCCTAACCGCTTTCCTAATCCATATGACATCCTACTAACCCCGAGCTGACCGCGGGAAATCGGTCTTCCGCAAACTAACACCATTTGTGTCATTTTAACCCCAAACCCTACTATAAACAAGCTTTGATATATTCCTGGCGATGCCTCTGGCTTGGCTTGAGCAAGGAAACACCAACAGCATCGAACGAATGATCATCGAACAAGTGACGTGCTGATTGGTTCCCGACACAGAGGGGAAAACATGGCAGCACGCATTGAATAAAGAAAAAGAAGAAGAATAGAGTATTTAACCAGTCGCCTCTCGCGTGGAGAGCATTAGTATTAAAACAACTGTATTGAAAACAACAAAGAATAAAAATTGTCGTAACTTTAGATTGTTCTCTCTCTCTCTCACAAGCCGAATCAAATAGCCTTTGTCAAGGCTCAAAAAGAGTTGGATTTTCGCTTTCGCTATCGCTGTCGCATTCGCTGTCGCTATCGTTCCTGTCGTGGCATTTTTCCTGACGGAGAAGTTGGCCAATCTGCTGGGATCCTTCCAGCCAAGGATCGCTACATTGTTCCAAGTGTCCGTGAGCGGACAGATACTGCTCATTCACAACATCCGCTTTACTGTTCGAACAATCCTAATTCATCTCCGTGACACACAATAGACCGCTCTTCCAATAGACCGAGTCTTCCACCTTGCCTCTACAAGCAAGTACAATCAATATATTGACTATTCACTGCCTGATGCCGATCAAATTTTCAGCAATTCTGACTATGTTAGTCATTGTGGTGATGCCTCTGTAACTCCCAATACTGGAAACCCGGAACGCGCCGTAGAAAGCTCCATGGAAGCCCCCAATCCCTCCGTCTCTGCCCTGCCATCAGCAGCCTTCGTTCATCATAGTCGTTCCGGATCTGCTGTCGGATATGGAGAGGGGGTCTTCCAACCCACTCACTATGGCGAGTATCCAATGAGACTTGATGATGGTCAGTTATTGCCTGATGTATCTGTGATGTCCAGGGAGAGCAGTCGTTCCATTCCTTGCCGCAAGCAGGACGTCGTGATCTTCTACCAAAACGCCGGTGGAATGAATTCTGATGTTGAAGAGTACCGCCTAGCTGTATCGGATCGTTGCTACGATATAATTGTCCTGTGCGAAACGTGGCTCGATTATCGAACGCTTTCCAGTCAAGTCTTCGGTCCTGACTACGAGGTCTTTCGTTGCGATCGGAGTCCTAACAACAGCCGTAAATCTACTGGTGGAGGTGTCCTTGTAGCTGTCCGTAGCGGGTTGGAGGCAAAGGCCATCGAGAACGATTCATGGAACTATGTGGAGCAGGTTTGGACAGCCATCAATCTGGGTGATCGCACATTATTTCTATGCGCTCTGTACATTCCACCTGATCGAGTCCGCGACAATGAACTCATCGATACTCACTGTCGGTCAGTTTTCACGGTTGTCGAAAGTGCCACTCCAGTTGATGAGATATTCATTTTTGGTGACTGCATCTGCCAGGCGTTTCGTGGAGTCCATCTCATAGCGGATTCCTGTACCCAGATCCTGATAGCTCTACATTTCACGTAGGAGCTATAAGCCTTCTCGACAAGTACAGCGCAGCGACGCTTTCTCAAATTAACCATGTAGTCAACCAAAATGATCGTAGTTTAGACCTCTGCTTCGTGAGCACACAGGATAGGGCTCCATTAATTTCCTCGGCTCCTTGTGCACTAACTAAGCTAGTTCACCCCCCACATCACCCTCCTCTAATTGTCACTGTTAAGGACAAACTTGTGCGTGATTTCGACGACTATCCTGCTACGGTTTTTTATGACTTCCGTAAAGCTGACCACCGTAGCATCATAGATGTATTGTCTAGCATGGTATGGGAGAACATCCTTGATCCAGATGACGTTGAGGCTGCAACGCAAACCTTTTCACATGTCTTGGTATATGTCATTGACAGACACGTCCCGAAAAAAACTCACCACAAAGTGTCTCACCCTCCCTGGCAGACGAGAGAGCTACGTTGAAGTCAATCAAGAGAGCAGCATTGAGAAGATTTACGAAGTATCGCACATGTACCAGCGAGTCAGTCGTGAATGCTTTTCAAGTTTCCAACGAGGCATCCAGCGCAAACTTAAGCAACACCCGAAATCCTTTTGGAAATATGTGAACGAGCAACGCAGGGAATGCGGCCTCCCATCGTCTATGGAATTCAACGGAGAAGTTGCTGCCACTGTTCAGGATATATGCCACCTTTTTTTTCCGAAAAGTTTGCCAGTGTATTCACTAATGAGATACTAACTGACGACCATATTAACCTGGCTGCCAGGAACGTTCCAGTAAACGATCAAACACTGGGTGCAATTGATGTTAATGCAGAAATGATTTCTAAGGCCGCGACTCTGCTCAAGTCATCATTCAATCCTGGACCTGATGGAGTTCCATCTGTATTTTTGAAGAGACATATTGCTAGCTTGTTAATTCCGCTTCTTCGTCTGTTCCGAATGTCTCTCTCAGGTGGCATATTTCCATCTTGCTGGAAATTTGCGCACATGTTCCCTGTCCACAAAAAAAGGAAGGAAAAGAGCTGTGGATAATTATCGAGGAATTACATCGTTAAGTGCCGTTTCGAAGCTATTCGAGCTAGTGATTATGGAACCGTTTCTGTCCCATTGCAAGCAGTATTTGAGTGCTGATCAACATGGGTTTACTGTCGGCCGCTCTATAACCACCAATCTGCTGTGTCTCACATCGTATATAACCGAAAGCATGTCGGATCGGGTTCAAACGGACGTTATTTATTCAGACCTATCCGCAGCATTCGACAAGTTGAACCATGCTATTGCGATTGCTAAACTCGGCAGGCTCGGTGTATGCGGTAATCTTCTGAGTTGGTTTCGATCATATCTTACCGGTCGGCAACTAAAAGTTGCCATAGGAGATTGCAGATCAGCTAGCTTCTTCGCCACATCAGGTATACCTCAGGGAAGCCACATGGGACCGTTAATTTTTATACTGTATTTCAACGACGTGCATCTGGTCATCGAAGCTGAATGTATTCGCTAGTTGGTGCAGGTTACACAGAATGGTAGTGAACCCAGCCAAATGCTCCGCTATTACGTTCTCACGAAAACAACAACCGATAATATTTAGCTATGACCTGCTTGGCTCGACAATCGAACGCGTGAATCAGGTGAAAGACTTGGGTGTGATCTTGGATTCGCAGCTTTCATTCAAGCAACACATTGCATAAAGGGTGTCCACGATGAAATTGCCACACACAAAATTGATTCGCAAAATTCGAGTTTTCATCCGATTGCCATCAAATTTTCAGGGATTGAGAAATAACTATTAAACTTCATTTTATCATTTTACTCGTATTTTATTTACAGTCCATACGCAAATGCCCGCACCTTGGCCTTAACCCCGGCCATAAGATTCTGCACAACCTGTGAATCAACCGTTTTTTGCATGTAAATCCATACTTTCTTCAGTTCCTCGACTGTCTTTACTACCTTAGGTCGTTTAAGAAGGTGCTGCTTCATAATCGCCCAGTACTTCTCGATGGGGCGGAGGTCCGGAGTGTTGGGAGGGTTGAACATTTTCGGCACGAAATTGACCTTATTGTCCGCATACCACTTCAGCACGTCCTTGGAGTAGTGGCATGAGGCCAAATCCGGCCAGAAGATTGTTGGGACGTTGTGGGCCTTCAGGAGAGGAAGCAGCCGCTTCTGGAGGCACTCTTTTATGTACACCTGTCCGTTCATCGTGTCCTGGGTCACGAAAGGTGCACTCCGCTTCCCGCACGTGCAGATGGCTTGCCAAACCAGGAATTTCTTCGCAAATTTGGACATCTTCTGAGTGCGGACATGCTCCGGAACGCTGAACTTATCCTTGGCCGTGAAAAACAGGTTGCCGGGGATCTGTTTGAAGTCGGCCTTCACATATGTTTCGTCGTCCATGATGCAGCATTCAACTTTCGTCAGCATGTTGAGGTACAACTTCCTGGCATGGGTTTTGGCGGACTTGTTCTGCTTCTCGTCGCGATTAGGGGCCTTTTGTACCTTGAACGTTCGAAGCCCAGCCTTAGTTTTGGCCTTCTGGACAAAACTTCGGCTTAGGTGCAGCTTCTTAGCCACATCCCTAACGGAGGCGTTCGGATTTCGGTGAAGGCCCCAACTACGCGGTTGTGATTTTTGGTGTTGTATGGAATACTTTTTCCTTCACTTCTGGGCTTCCGATCGGTGGTCAACCGTTCCTCGAACCGCTTAATCACTCGCGACACCGTGGAATTCGCGATTCCCAACGTTTTAGCGATGGAACGATGCGAGAGATCCTTGTTCTCGTGATGAATGCGCAAGATTTTATCACGCATGAGCTGTTCTTTCGACTCCATTTCCGCGAGTTTTGGTCACAGGACTTTAAAACTTGCAGGATGTAAATAATGCACTATGAACTAAATCCACCCAAATTTTCATTAAATTCTACCCAACGGTTAAAAAGTTAGAGCAATTTCATAGTGTGGCAATTTCATCGCGGACACCCTTTATGTTGTTGATAAGGCGTCAAGAACTTTAGGGTTCATTTTTAGGATAACTAAAAACTTCACTGATATCTACTGTCTAAAATCTCTCTATTGTTCGCTTGTTCGATCAATGCTTGAGTATTGTTCAGCTGTTAGGAACCCAAACTACAACAACGGTGCCGAAAGAATTGAATCTGTTCAATGTCACTTTTTTCGTTTTGCGTTGCGTAGATTGCCTAGGAATGATCCGTTTCGATTACCCAGTTACGAAAGCCGTTGTCAACTTATCGACCTAGAACTTCTCCGGACTAGAAAAGACACAAACAGAGCCCTAACCGTGGCCGATATCCTGCAAGGAAGGACAGATTGTGAGGCTATCCTGAGGCAAATTGACCTGAATGTTAAACCCCGACCGCTTCGTAATAACCTTATGCTAAGACTGCCTCTACGTCGCAAAAAATTATGGAGCGTGCGGTGCGATTTGCGAACTGCAAAGAACATTCAACAGAGTTGTATCTGTTTTCGACTTTCATCTCTCCCGTGATGCGCTTCGTCGAGTTTTCTTCTGTTTTTCGCCGGCAGGAGTAACTGACTATAAGATATATGTTTTTTAATGTTTTTTATGTTATGACCATGCTTGAATGTGTTTTTTTACCATAGTTGATAAGGTTAAAATCATTGGGGCTTCATCCAGCCTGTTGATGTAAAACAACAATAAACAATAAGCTTAAACAATAAACAATAAACAACTTCCACTTGACGCAGTTCCTGTCTGGTTATGGCTGCTTCAAGAAGTACTTGCATCGGTTCGGACACACAACGTCACCCTTCTGTCCGGAGTGTGGGAATGTGGAAGAATCACCAGAGCACGTGGTCTTCGAATGTCCTAGATTTGATGCTGTGCGAGAGGATATGCTCGCCCTTAGCACGGAGAATGTCGTCGAAGAAATGTGTCGTGAAGAGGGCACCTTTAACGCCGTCAGCAGAGCAGTAACGCAGATCATGTCAGCGCTGCAGCGAAAATGGCGAGAAGACCAACTAGAAAGTAGTAATGTGCTCACACAAGTGCGAACTAAAAGCCGAAGCCAGGAGAACTCTCCGTCAGAGTAGGCTGAATCCACCACCGGGGTTAACCAAGTAGAACGCGACGCTCGGAGCTAAATGGCTCACAAATTGGAGAGACGATCAGGAACTGGAAGCGCCAATTAGCTGAGGTAAAGTGAGGTGCGTAATGCACGGCCCCCTCCGAAGTAATACGACAAGTGGCTCCGGGGGAAAAGGGCAAGGCGTCCAAGAAGGTTTTAGTGCGATAAGAATCCCACACACCGTGTCACCGTGACTGTGCGCCCAGTTTCGTCCCCTCTCAAAAAAAAAAAAAAAAAAAACACACACACACACACACACACAATGTAATGGAGGTAACCCAAATAAACCTTAATCATTGCGACATTGCTGAAATTGTTGTGGCAGCCGACAACAGAAACAAAGTGCGACGTTGCAATCATTGCGGAACCGTATCGAGTCCCTCTCGATAACGGTAACTGGGTGGCGGATAGAACTGGGATGGCTGCTATACAAGTGATGGGCAGATACCCCATTCAAAGTGGTTGCGAGCTCATACGAAGGTTTCGTGATCGCCAAAATCAACGGAATCTTCATGTGTATTTGTTACGCACCCCCCAGATGGACGATGGAGAAGTTCAATGACATGCTGGATGGACTTACCAAAGAGCTGATCGGACGACGACCGGTATTGGCCGGCATAAACTGGAAGATATGCAGGCCAATAAAGGCACCAGCAGTACTTTTCGCAGACATGGCTGGGAATCCATTATCGACGTAACTTTCTGCAGGACGTCGCTGGTGGCAAACATGGATTGGAGAGTGTGCGAAGGATATACCCATAGTGACCATCAGGCGATACGATATGGCATCGATCAACGGAATACTGTGGCAGTACGGAGGACGAGAACTTGTAACAGGAAGTGGAAGACGAAGGCTTTCGACAAGGATATTTTCGTTGAGGCGCTTCGTGTGGACAGGAGGCCCGCAGATCTAAACGCGGACGAGCTGACAGAAACTTTAGTGAGAGCATGTGACACGACCATGCCGAGGAAACTGGAGCCAAATAACAGACGGCGTCCAGTTTACTGGTGGAACGAGGTACTTAGCACTCTCCACGCTAGTTATCTCAGAGCCAGAAGACGTGTTCAGAGAGCAAGAGCGGAAGCAGACAGAGAGGAACGGAGAGGAGTGTTTCGAGGCCCTGGCCGCACTTAAACGAGAGATAAATCAGAGCAAGTAAAACTGTTTTAATGAGCTGTGTCAAGACGCTGATGCCAACCTCTGGGGCGACGCATACCAAGTCGTGATGGCAAAGATCAGAGGTCCAACGATGCCCGCTGAATTGTGCCCAGAGAAGTTGAAAGTAATCGTGGAAGGACTTTTCCCGAAGCACGACCCAATGACCTGGCCATCTACACCGTACGAAGAAGGAGAGGGAGATAACGTCGAAGTCACCAATAAAGAACTCGTAGCAGTGGGGGAAGAATTGAAGGTGAACAAAGCTCCCGGTTAGGGACCTCCCTTAGCTCAGTCGGTAAAGGCACAGCTACAAAGCAAGACCATGCTGGAGGTGGCTGGGTTCGATTCCCGGTCCAGTCTAGGAATTTTTCGGGTAGGAAAATTTCTCGACTTCCCTGGGCATAGAAGTATGATTGGACTTGCCACACAATTATACTAATGCAAAAATGGTACAGGCATCGAAAGCTCTCAATTAATAACTGTGGAAGTGCATCTAGAACACTAAGTTGAGAGCACGCAATAAGCTAATATGCCATACGCAATAAGCTTGAAATGCGAGGAAGAAGAAAGAAGAAGAAGAAAGCTCCCGATTAAGATGGAATCCCCAACGTAGCGTTGAAAGCGGCGATCCAGTCATCCTCGGACATGTTCAGGATGGCGCTACAGAAATGCCAGGACGAGGGTCACTTCTCTGACAGGTGGAGGATACAGAAGCTAGTATTGCTGCCGAAACTAGGAAAACCGCCGGGGGATCCAGCATCGTACAGGCCTATATGCCTGCTGGATACACTTCAAAAACTCTTGGAGAGGATCATCCTAAACAAGCTGACGAAATGCACGGAGAGTGAGCATGGATTGACGGAGAGGCAGTTCGGATTCCGGAAAGGGAGATCGACGGTGGATGCAATTCCGACAGTGGTCGAGAGAGCCGAGAAGGCGTCCGAACAGAAGTGGAGAGAAGATCGATATTGTGCCATGATAACGATAGACGTCAAGAATGCGTTCAACAGCGAAGCGCTGCATAGAATGAGTTATTTCTAGAACCAGGTTCTGGTCTACGAGACAGACATGGGACAGAGATCGATTAAGATCACAGCGGGAGTTCCACAGGGCTCCATCCTTAGACCAACGTTCTGGAACGGGATGTACAATGGCGTGCTAACGCTGAAGCTGTTCTGGAGTGAAGAACGTTGGCTTTGCGGATGTCGTCGTCTTGGCGGTAACAGGTGAGACGCTCGAAGAGGTGGAAGTGTTGTCAACCGAGGCGATACATTGATTGATTTATCTTTATTAGGGAGGCTTTCAGCCTGGGGCTGGTTCGCCTCCACGCCGAGGCGATACATACGATTGGTAGCTGGATGCAAGGAGCGAAGCTGCAGATAGTCCACCACAAAACGGAAGTGCTATTGGTCAGTAACTGTAAAGCGGTACAGTGGACAGAAATCACCGTCGGGGAGCACACCATAGCTTTGAAGCGTGTGTTAAAATATCTGGGAGTGATGATCAATGACCGGCTAAACTTCAACAGGCACGCCGAATATGCCTGTGAGAAGGCCTCGAAGGCCATCAACGCGATACCTAGAATCATGTCAAACAACGCTGGTCCCAGCAGTAGCAAGAGGCGTTTTCTGGTCAGTGTGTCGTCGTCGATACTAAGGTACGGAGGTCCAGCCTGGGTTTCAGCGCTGGAAACGAAGCAGAACCAAAGGAAACTGAACAGAAAATTCCGGCTCATGAACATGCGAGTCATGAGTACGTACAGAACCATCTCGTCGGAAGCAGTATGTGTTTTCGCCGGAATGATCCCTAACGGCATCACCGTTAGGACACCGAGTGCTACAGGCGGAGAGAAGCCGTAAGGGTACGGAAAGTATTGAGAGTGGAGCCGTTGGCTAAGTGGTAACAGGTGTGGATCACGGCGGAGAACGGTAGATGGACACATAGACTAATACCGAATCTTTCGACCTGGGTGAACAGAAAACACGGAAAAGTCAACTTCCACCTAATGCAGTTGCAGTCCAATACCTGCATCGGTTCAGACACGCAGCGTCACCCCTCTTTCCAGAATGTGGCAACGTCGATGAAACGCCGGAGCATGTGGTCTTCGACTGTCCAAGGTTTGAGGCAGTGCGAAGGGAGATGCTAGTCTTTAACGTTGAGAATGTCATCTTTGAAATGTGTCGAGGGGAGGTCACTTGGAATGCCGTCAGTAGGGCAGTCACGTAGATTATGTCGAAACTACAGCATGAATGGAGAAAAGAGCAGCGATCTAGCAATGTCAGCTACCGCTGAGAGTATGACAAGTGCATGAGCATCCCTCGAAATAGTCGCTTCACAGTGGTCCCGGGAGGATCCAGGCAGAGGAGAGAGTAAGGAATGAGTTTAAGTGGAGCTGCGAATATATATACGAAAAATTATAAAAAATAATATAATATATTCATACCTGTAGTGCGCTTGTTAGGCGAAGATTGTTGCTCTTCAAGGTTGCCAACTCAATTTCCCATTTTTTGGCATTAGCAGAGCTGAAAAAAAATAGGCAAACATTAATAAAAATGTCAAAAATTGAAGAAACTTATTTTGCTTTGTTTAATTGACATAACCCCTGCAAAATGCGTGTCGATGCATGTTGACATGGCTAGTTCTTATCAATGCAATGATCAATCGTTATGATTCAGTGATGATTCGTTTGGAACAGATAGACATTCAATTGGACCTGTGGTTGGCCAGCCGCAACGGAATACCCGGAAAAGTCTCGAGCAAAATGCGTGTCGATTCATGGTGATATGACTGGTTCTCAGCAAATTTTGTGACCACATCTTAATATTGAGCCACTTCTTGTAAGGTATGACTATCTACTTTCGAATGAAACAGATAAGGAACCGATTGAAGTTGTGGGTGGCCAATCGGAACTATAAAACCAGTGAAAGGTGGCTCTGTGGAAATAGACCTAGAGATCCGCGATCCAAAACTTGCATATAATCATTAGCATACAGGAAATATGACATCAGCATATCGATTCTGCTACCAGGTGGCAAGAATACGGTCCTCTGGATACCCGGAATCTCCGGGAAAATAGTCAAATCCTGAGAGTAGACCTAGAGATCCGCGATTTTTTCTAACTTACATATAATCATTAGCAAAGAGGAAATATGACATCAACATATCGATTCTGCTACCGAGGGGCCAAAATACGGTCCTCTGAATAACCGGAATCACCGGGAAAATAGACTTAAAAAGAGACCCGTATTTTTTTTTTTTTTGAAAATGTAGAACCCTTAGTTGAGGAGATATATCTCAGTGCGAGGGGGGTGACTCTATCTACAATGCAGGAAAAATTGTATTTTGCTGTGGTTAGCTGCGCAAACGCTGCGTAGATAGAAAGAAGATTGATTACGATTCTGAAGATTTCCTGCAAAAAGATGATGCGTGATGCAAGAAGATGCGAAAAATTATTGAAGATTTTTCGAAGATTGATTCGATAGTGTGAGAATTCTTGAGCATCTAGAATTGAGATTTAGATGTGTAGCCCGCTCGTCTTAGTGCCATATTAGTTTGGTCCCCCAATGGCCATTAAACGCCCTTCTGGATATCCGGATTCACCAGGAAAATGGTCAGCTACTAAAAGTAGTCCTAGAGATTCATGATTTTTTTTCTATTTTTTTTACAAATCGCACAGCGCCTTGTATAAAATGGAGAAATCTCATTTCCATGTTATTTAAAACACCTGGTAGCCATAGAACACCCGAATATCCAGATTCTTCGTAAAAGTCGTCAGTTTTTGAACGTTTGCCTCGAGCTATGATTTTGATGAGCTGTTGCTATTTTTTTATTCATTACGCTGTATTAAATTATTCCACGAAAATAATACATATTCGTTATAGGGTAACACATAAGAGCTCCAAAATGCATGGTATCGTGAATAAGGCTGAAATATCTTCCCAACAAATAGATTCACTTACCCGGTAACCATAAAATAGCAGAATTAACCTGGATTAACCTGAAAAGTGGTCGATTTTTCACCGAAGGGCCATAAATATCACTTCAGATATCATCAATCTGTCAAAGAGATTCTAGTGTTGCTTCGGATAATACTTAATAAATACATTTGAACAACAAACGAACGAAAATAAACAGTAAAAATAATTATCTCATTCCTAGTTGAACACTCAGTCGGTTAACAACGTCCCGGTCTCAGTCGCGCGGCATCTAATTTTTTTCGGTGTTTTTTCCGCCCGAGCGGTTTTTTCACCCCCCCATTGGGTGCCCCAAGTGACCAGTGTGCAACAGAGGAAGTGGAATTCCATGGGCCGAGCCCCTTGGAGTTGCCATCCAGCTTTAATCCACCCCGGTAATCCATCCGGTCGTCAAGTCATTTTATCATCATCGTGCCGACCCACCAACACCAATCATCACCACCAGCAGCAGCAAACGGACCATCTAGCTGCAACGGCAGATAGGTTGTTTACAACCGGCATAAGTATTAGACAATACATTTTGCAAGTCCATTGCCTCCCTATTGTAGTTTAATTTTGCCTCGTGGCGCGTGACTCTGTCTCTCACCCCTGGTAGGGGAGTATGGGTCATAGTGAGACAACTTTTTGCAAGTAGATATAAGTTTTTTTTTTTGTTTCGATTTTTTTTTTCTTTTTGATTTGTTCGTACGTCGGGCAAAAAATTTAATTACTAGTAATTAAAATTAATTAATTAGTGAAGGTTTTATTTTTTT
Organism: Ochlerotatus camptorhynchus; assembly: GCF_037179485.1. Taxonomy (NCBI): domain Eukaryota; kingdom Metazoa; phylum Arthropoda; class Insecta; order Diptera; family Culicidae; genus Ochlerotatus; species Ochlerotatus camptorhynchus. The sequence continues at coordinate 62,814 of NW_027041275.1, read as the reverse complement.
TCCTTCTTAAGTGGTTGCGCACCGCTTTTGCGCAACACTTATGGCATCTTCCGATGCCTACGTTACGCGAACCAGATACTATGAACCGTCTTCGAAAGGACCATGGGTTGTCTTTTTTCGGCCCAAAAATAAACCTTTGAAAACTCTCGACATAACGAGAGATTTGCTGCGTAAGTATCCGGGAATCTTGGTACACAAAGAAAGATTCAACAAACTGCGTGTAGAAGCACCGACTTATGATGTGGCAAATAAAATTGCTGATCACGAGTTGTTTAGTGTTGAGTACAACATCTACATCCCTTCTCGAGATGTGGAGATAGAAGGCGTGGTCTCCGACGCGAGTCTGACTGTCGAGGACTTGAAACATGCCTCGGGAACTTTTAAAAACTCGACATTCGCTACCGCGCTAGTGAAGATACTGGATGTAAGGCAACTGCATTCAGCATCTTTGCTAGACGGTAAAAAAGTTTATAAACATTCAGACTCGTTCCGGGTGACTTTCGCAGGTTCAGTTCTCCCAAACTTTGTTAAAATTGATGGTGCTTTTTTTCCGGTGCGGTTGTTTGTACAGAGGGTATATAATTGTACCAACTGCAAAAGGCTGGGACACTCGGCCAGCCATTGCGGCAACAAAACTCGTTGTGGCAAATGTGGTGAAAACCACAAAGAGGATTCTTGCCACAAAGAATCAGTAAAATGCGCTTACTGTGGCGAGAATCCTCACCCCTTGCAGGAGTGCCCGATGTACAAACAGCACTCCGATAAAGTGCAGCGTTCAATCTCTGGACGCTCCAAGCAGACATATGCTCAAATGTTGAAGGCTGCATCAGCCGTCCAAGATGCAAACCAATTTTCGGTTTTGTCAGTTGAAGAATCGGACTCTGACTCATCCGATGAAGGTGATTCTACGGTGGTACACGCACCTTCAAAAATAGACGGTTCCTCAAAAAGAAAATGCCCCTCCCCGAAAGTGCGCCGTAAGAAAACTAAAGTCACCTCCAGACGATTGCCAAATTCCCAGGGTAATGGGGATGAAAAAACAAAACCGAAGGCTCCTGTTGATCCAATCCCTGGATGCAGCAAGAATTTTCCGCCATTGCCCAACAAAGATAAAAAAAATAAAAAAGCTGCTCCTCAAACTTCTCAAAAGAAATCCAAGTCCGAACGAGGTTTGCTAGCTTTTTCGGACATTGTGGAATTCATATTAAACATGTTCAACATACAAGACCCTCTAAGAAGCTTAGTTTCTGCCTTGCTTCCAACGTTAGAATCATATCTTAAGCAATTGACTGTTTCATGGCCCCTCCTTGCATCAATCATATCTTTCGATGGATAATTCGTCGAACGAGGTTGAAGATATGATCACTGTGCTACAGTGGAACTGCCGTAGTCTAGTGCCTAAACTAGACTCGTTCAAATTTTTACTTCACAATTCTGATTGTGATATATTTGCTCTCTGTGAAACATGGCTTTCTTCCGATAAAGAACTCAACTTCCACGATTTTAACATTATACGCCTGGATAGAGACGATTCTTATGGAGGAGTACTTTTAGGGATCAAAAAGTGCTACCCTTTCTACAAAATTTCCCTTCCTGCTCTATCCGGCGTCGAAATCGTTGCTTGCCAAATAAATGTGAAGAACAAAGATCTTTGCATAGCTTCAGTATACGTTCCACCAAGAACCTCCATTAGCCGTAGTCAACTCTGGAATCTAGTTTCGATTCTTCCATCCCCAGTATTAATTCTGGGTGATATGAACTCCCATGGTACTGGGTGGGGCGATCTATATGACGACAATAGAGCGGCTATTTTTTACGATTTATGTGACGATTTCAATTTGACTATTTTGAACACTGGTGAAGCGACACGTATAGCAAAACCTCCGGCTCGAGAAAGCCGACTCGACCTATCTTTGTGTTCAAGATCGCTATCATTGGATTGTCAGTGGAAGGTTATCAATGATCCCCATGGTAGCGATCATTTGCCAATCATCATTTCAATAAAGTGTGGCCCTCACTCTGCAGAACCATCTCGGGTTCCATTTGATCTTACAAGGAACATCGACTGGCAGAAATATGCAACGGCGGTGACAATCGGTGTCGAATCAATAGATGCGCTTCCACCATTGGAAGAATATCGATTCCTAGCCGATTTGATTTACAAAAGCTCACTGGAAGCACAAAAAAGAAAAGTTCCAAGTGCACCCTTTAAAAGGAGACCAGCCACACCTGGTTGGGACGAAGAATGCACAAAATTGTATGTAGAAAAATCTGATGCTTTCAAAGCTTTTCGTAGACACAAAACCTCCACTTACTTCGAGGAATATTCAAAGCTTGAGACAAAGCTGAAACAATTAATCAAAGCAAAAAAACGCGGTTATTGGCGCAATTTCGTCGAGGGACTCTCACGAGAAACCTCAATGAACACCTTGTGGAGGGTGGCTCGCAACATGCGTAACCGCTCATCTTTCAATGAGAGTGAAGAATACTCCAACCGATGGATATTCGATTTCGCTAAAAAGGTCTGTCCGGACTCAGTTCCAGCACAAAATATTCTTCGAGAAGCGTCTCCTAGCGGCGGCTCTCTGGAAAGACCATTCTCAATGCTGGATTTCTCTATGGCTCTTCTTTCATCGAACAACTCCTCACCGGGAAGCGATATGATTAAATTCAATCTTCTGAAAAATCTCCCAGATATCGCTAAAAGACGCTTGCTAGATTTATTCAATTCCTTGCTAGAAAACAACATTGTACCGCCTGAATGGAGACAGGTCAAAGTAATAGCCATTAAAAAACCTGGCAAATCAGCGTCTGACCATAACTCATACCGTCCGATTGCTATGCTTTCGTGCATTAGGAAATTGTTGGAGAAAATGATCCTTCGGAGACTCGATCACTGGGTCGAATCAAATAACTTGCTATCAAATACACAATTTGGGTTCCGCAAGAGCAAAGGAACAAACGATTGTCTAGCGCTGCTTTCCACAGATATTCAACTGGCCTTTGCACACAAGGAGCAATTGGCTTCAGTATTCTTGGACATTAAGGGGGCTTTTGATTCAGTTTCCATTGAAATTCTGTCAGACAATCTGCACAGATGTGGACTTTCTGGAATTTTAAATAATTTCTTGTACAATTTGTTGTCAGAAAAGCAAATGAACTTTTCCCTTGGACAACTGACAACTTCCAGAATTAGCTACATGGGCCTGCCCCAAGGCTCATGTCTCAGCCCTCTTCTTTATAACTTTTACGTCAAAGATATCGACAACTGTTTGGCAGAACAATGCACGCTAAGACAACTTGCAGATGACGGTGTGGTTTCCGTAAGAGGTCCACATGCCGTGGACTTGCAAGGACCATTGCAAAATTCCTTAGATAACTTGTCTTCTTGGGCTATGAATCTAGGGATCGAATTCTCGCCGCAGAAAACTGAACTGGTAGTGTTTACTCGAAAGCGGTACCCAGCCCAAATGCATCTTAATCTTTTGGGCAGAAACATTACTCAATCATTGTCTTTCAAGTACCTTGGGGTCTGGTTTGATTCAAAGTGCACTTGGAATGCCCATATTACGTATTTGAAGCAAAAATGTCAGCAGAGGATCAACTTTCTCCGTTCAATTTGCGGCACATGGTGGGGTGCTCATCCGGGAGACCTCATAACGCTTTATAAAACAACTATTCTCTCTGTTCTAGAGTACGGCTCTTTCTGCTTTCTCTCGGCAAGAAAAAGTCACCTAATAAAATTGGAACGAATTCAATATCGTTGTCTGCGTATTGCTCTAGGCTGTATGCACTCAACGCATAACATGAGTCTCGAGGTTCTGGCAGGAGTAACACCCCTCCAGAACCGTTTCTGGGAGCTCTCTCTCAGAATACTAATCAAATGCGGAGTGACGAACACACTTATAATTGCTAATTTTGAAGAAATTCTTGGGCTGAACACACAATCTCGATTTATGAGAATCTACCACCACTACATATCATCAGATATGTGTCTTCCTTGTTATACTCCAGACCGTGTTCACTTCACCAATCGCAGTTCCTCAATTGAATATGATCTGACCATGAAACAAGCAACTCATGGGATTCCCGATCAACTTCGACCTATTATTATCCCACGTATTTTTACTGAAAAGTACCAACAAGTCAATTGCATGAAAAGATATTTTACAGACGGGTCCCGTCTCAATGGATCCACTGGCTTCGGTGTCTTCAATGAAAACTCTAGCGCCTTCCGCAAACTTCAGGAACCTTGTTCCGTTTTTGTTGCTGAGCTGGCAGCAATCAACTTCGCATTGGGGATGATTTCCAATATGCCCACAGACCATTACTTCATCTTCTCGGATAGTCTCAGTTCGATTGAGGCTATTCGGTCGATGAAACAAGGTAGGCACTCATCTTATTTCCTTTCAAAGGTAAGGGAGCAGATGTGTGTGCTGGTCGAAAGATCATATATGATTACCTTTGTATGGGTCCCCTCACATTGCTCAATCCCAGGCAATGAGAAGGCGGACTCTCTCGCAAAGGTGGGCGCGCAGGAAGGCGAATTGTATGACAGGCAAATTTCACACGATGAATTTTACCATTTAGTGCGTCAGAGTACCTTTTCGAGTTGGCAAACCGATTGGGACACTGGAAATCTTGGACGGTGGTTACATTCAATTATTCCTAATGTTTCTTCGAGAGCGTGGTTTAAAGGCTTGGGCTTAAGTCGTGACTTCATTCGCGTGATGAGTAGACTTATGTCCAACCACTGCTCGCTAGATGCTCATCTCAATAGAATAAACCTCGTGGACAGCAACATCTGTCGGTGTGGAAACGGTTACGATGACATCGAACACGCAGTTTGGCAATGTACGGATAATGACGCCGCCAGAGAGCGACTTTTGAATACCCTCGAGGCCCAAGGAAGGCAACCCTATGTTCCTATCAGAGACGTGTTGGCAACCCGTGATCTCTGCTATATGCAGTCCGTTTATGTTTTTCTTCAAATGTCTAGTATAAGAATTTAATTCCTTTTGTCTTTTGTCTCTCTTTATTAGTTTTTGTTTGTCTTGTCCCCCCGTCTCGATGAGTCTCATCGTCGCCCACTGGTCACCCACCATAGCCGGTCGAACTCCGGACGAAGCTAGAACAGCACTACCGTTCATACTGGCGACAACGCTCTGATGAGACAACGAAACCCTACCCCAAGCTCCTCCCCTGATCCTATCCTTCGAAAATGTACCCTTCTAACCTCGAGTAAGCCGCGAGTAATCGGCCCAACTCCTACTAGACATAGAATTAAGTGAATTTTGTTACACACAGTGAACAATGAATTATCGGCTCCGTAAAGCTAACGCGATTGAGCCTCCCAAATAAACGAACTAGATAAAAAAAAAAAAAAATAATTATCTCTTATTTTATGGTTTTGCTTCAATACAATACAAATTTCTTATTGTCATCATTCACAGCATTCCTTACATCTATATTCAATATAACAACGCAAGTGTTACATTTTACTCGACATTTTTATGAGTTTTCCGTACAGAAATACCATAAGTAATCTGACTTGACGGTTCTTCGTCGTAAGTTTTCTCCTTCACAATTGATGCAAACGGTTTTTGTAAGCTATGAAGCTGACACACCTGAACGGTTTGACCGAGTGCAACTCTTACAACTTGTTGTATGCAGAGGAATTTGATTTGCTTTGATTGATGGCACCTTTTGCAGGAATAATTCAAAGTCTCTTTGAAATTCAGTGTGCGCTCCTCATTTCCTCCTCGATTTTTGCTGTCGCGCAGCAACATCATCAGAAGCAAGCTGGTACACCAATGCGAGTCTGAGTGTCGAGAACTTAAAACGATCATCGGGTTGCTTCAAAAACTCGAAAATCGGAGCGCAGGTACAGATACTGGATGTCAGGTAACTGCATTCAGTATCTTTGCAAGATGGCAAGAAAGTTTATCAGCCTTCAGACTCGTTTCGGGTGACTTTCGCTGGTTCAGTTCTCCCAAACTTTGTCAAAGTTGATGGTGCTTTTTTTCCGGTGCGGTTGTTTGTACAGAGGGTATATAATTGTACCAACTGCAGAAGGCTGGGATACTCAGCCAGCCATTGCGGCAACAAAACTCGTTGTGGCAAATGTGGTGAAAACAACAAAGAGGATTCTTGCCACAAAGAATTTATAAAATGCGCTTACTGTGGCGAGAATCCACACTCCTTGCAAGAGTGCCCGATGTACAAGCAGCACTCCGATAAAGTGCAGCGTTCAATCTCTGGATGCTCCAAACAGTCAGGTGAAGGCTGCATCAGCCGTCCAAGATGAAAATCAATTTTCGATTTTGTCAGCTGAAGAATCGGACTCTGACTCATCCGATGAGGGTGACTCTACGGTGGTACACGCATCTTTGAAAACGAACGGATCCTCAAAACGAAAATGCGCCTCCCCGAAAGTGCGCTGTAAGAATACTAAAGTCACTCCCAGATGAAACGTCCCTCGTTTCCACGAACGTGATATCTCATCAAATTAATTGATGTGCTTTGTTTTAGAGTTCAAAAGACAATGGTAGTTGGTTTTTATTAATCCTTTTTCAAGTTTACAGTTTTCCTACTGGAGACGCTTGGAGACAATTATGTAAAATCGTTATGTAAACGATCGCCAATCAACGATCGATGTTCGCGGGAGAGAGAATGATAAAAAGGGAGAGAATGTGGAGAAGGCAGTTCGCGCCAAGTGCGCTTGACAACGATGCGATCAGTGCGCCGTTGAATAAGTGAAATTGACCATGGCATTTTTGGTGTCATGTTAGAATTATTAAAAACTGTTTGAAGTCATCGAACCACTTTATGCACACATTGCATTCGTTGCATAAGCAGTTCGATGGCATGGGAATAATTGATTTCTCACGATGTGCTGGATGGGATTCGATGACATGTGGAATGCACACGTCACACCATCCCCCTACTACTTCAAATGGTCGTATCGGTGTGGTAGTGATTACAGCTGAAGGGTATTACTTTGTAAAATGTTTATTTGTTTTACAAAGGTTACAATTTTTTACGTAATCTGTAATTATTTTTTTCATATTAACCCAATAATAAATTGGTCTTAACTTTTTATAGAGACGATTTATTCCGATGTGTCCTCCTACCGGAGTGTTATGATATTGATATAGAATATTTTCAATATCTTTTACGTTTTCTACTATTTTAGGTCTTTCATATATCAATACGGTAACATTCCTGAGAATTTTGTTACCTAATTCCTTAAATAAGTTGACATCAACGTACTGAAAAATTATATCGCTTGTTGCGATTGCAAATTGTTTGGCCTTTTTTTATTTTAATGTAATTGTATTTTTCGTATTCATTTTAATATTAGGGATCCCTTTGTCAATTTTTTCAAATGCTTCTTGTAGCATGAATGATATATTTGTTGGATTATTTAATTCAAGATCTAGCGCTAGAGCTAGACTTTTGGTATAATTTCTATTAAATAAAATTAAATCTATTCTTTTAGTTTTTTGATTATATAAGAAGCTTAATTTTGGTAAATCAAAAGTTTCTAACCCGTTAATGGCATCATACACTCGGAATTGATCAGGTTCCGTTGGAATCAGTTGAACGGTTGAAGAAGTTGTTTTACATTTGGTCATTGACCTAGTTATAACATACATATTTTTAAGTTCATGTATATCAAGATTCACTCTATCTGAAATAACGTTGCTTTTACCTTTTATGTATTGCACTATGAAGTCGTATTCCTCCAGATCTAATCGCATCTGCGTTAGTTTGGATGATGGATCCTTCATAGTGAATAAATAAACAAGTGGTCGATGATCGGTTTTTATAATAAATTTTCTTCCATATACATACGGTCGAAAATACTTAATTGCCCAGTGGATTGCGGCCAGTTCGCGCTCTATAGTTGATTTATTAGATTCGCTTTTTGTAAACGTCCTACTGGCGAATGCCACAGGCATCTCTATATCGTCATACTCTTGAGCTAATACTGCCCCGCAAGCCACTTTTGAGGCGTCTGTTGTGATAATAAAATCCTTTTTGAAATTTGGAAATTTAAGAATTTTAGGTGACAACAGTTGTCGTTTTAGATTAAGAAATGATTCTTGACATTTCTCGTTCCAGTTGAATTTTACATCTTTTTTCGTTAGTTGATTTAATGGGTGTGATATTTCCGCAAAATTTGGTATGAAGCGTCTGTAGTAGTTGCAGAATGCAACAAATCTACGAGTTTCATCCGCATTTTTTGGAGTTGGATAGTTGTTTATGATTGAGTATTTTCCTTTATCAGGTTGTACTCCTACTTGGGAAACGTGATGACCGAGAAATGTTACTTCGGTTTTGAAAAAGCAACATTTCGCCGGGTTTAATTTCAAATTACAATTTCTCATACGCTCGAAAACTTTTGATAGGTTTGTTAGATGATGTTTGAGTGAACATCCGATAACGATCACGTCGTCTACGTACAGGAAAACGCATTCGGGCGGTAGGCCGCTCAATGCCAGCGTCATCATTCGCTGGAAGCTATTGGGGCTAATGTTCAGCCCGAACGGAAGTCTATTGAATTCAAAATGTCCATTTCCTGCTGTAAAAGCTGTGAACTTTTTGCAATGTTCCTGTAATGGGATTTGATGAAATCCTGACATTAGGTCGAGCGTGGAAAAATATTTCGCTCTGCCTAATTGATCCAGTATTTCATCTATCCTAGGTAAAGGAAATTTATCTGGTACAATTCTTTTATTCAGTTGCCGGAAATCGACAACCAGTCTCCATTTCTTGTCTCCGGTATGGAAAATGGGCGAATTGTATGGTGAAGTTGAATTTTGTATAATATTTTGTTCTAACATCTTCGTAATTTGTTGGTGAATTTCAATTTTTTGTGTCTCCGGGACCCTGTAATTTTTAATGTAAACCGGTGATTTGTCGTTTAATAAAATCTCCTGTTCATAGAAATTATTGGTGGATAGGGTATTGTCTTGTAGTGCAAATATATCATTATATTGCATGCAAAGACGTTCAAGGTCAGGTTTAATTTTGAGTCGATATGATTCAGTTGCAATTCATGCAATAGTCGGTTGTTTCTTTCGTTTAACGACGTTTTTTTAGAAAATTTATTATAAAAGCAATAATTTCGTAAAGGTCCCATTTTTGGTACGAAATTCGATGGTATAAGCATATTTTCGTTTGATGTATTGATAAATTTTACAAACTTGTTTTCATTATTAATTATACAGTTTGCATACATTAATCCTGGTTTAATTTCGTTTGATATGGTAACCATATCTTCAGTGAGGTTGGGTAATTCTAATTTCTTAATTATTTCGCATATAATTTGTGTAGTCTTTGTTTTTTCGTTGATTGGTACCGAGATGAAATTATTTTTGAAATTAATCGTTAGGATCCATGTGCTGTAATCTATACAACATTTATAGCTTGTTAAAAAATCCCTTCCCAAAATTCCATCTGTGGGGATTGGGAAGTCATCGTTAACTAAGTGAAATTTATGTTGTAGAGAAAATTCATCAATTTGGAGGTTAGTGGTAAGGCTTCCATAGGAATTTGTTGTGCCGCTACCTATTCCTGCAATTGCACAGTTGTCATTAGGATTGTAATTTTGGTGTGGTTTAATTTTTGTACTTTTCAACACTGAGATGTCTGAACCACAATCCACTATAAAGCTGCATTGTTGCTCAGAACATTCCGTGTTTAATAGTACGAAATTTGATGCGGACAGATTTATTGCGTAAACTGTCCCTGTTGTGAGCCTAAAAAATTTGCTTGCGGACCGGGTAAATTGTGTTGAATTTGCTGAGCTCCATGCATGTTTTGTTACGATTGTGGGATATTTTGTTGCTGTAGTTGTGGCTGTTGGGGTATGTTTTGAGCGTAAAACATCCCATAATTATGATTGAACGGTCCTCGTTGGGAAAACGATCCTCTGTTTTGAGAATACCCTCTGTTACTTCGGTATCCTCTGTTGTGGAAATTTCCACGATTGTTGTTATAATTTCCACGACTGAAAGGATTCCTCGGGAAATTATGTTGTATTCCTCTATAGTTGTGGAAGTGTCCACGTTGTTGTCCACGATTATTATTTGATATTCTTCCACGACTTTGGTTGTTAATTTTTCCAACCGTAAAGATTTGAGTAGCTGCCGAGCTATTTCCTTCGGTTTCGTTCTCCATTCATTTTTGAATGGCATCGGTGATCTTATCGAATGATCCTGCCTTAAGGATAATTCTCGAATCGTTGTTGCGTGCGCCTCTGATTAGAGCGTCTGTGCCACATTTCGTGGCCATTTTATTTGCAGTGTCTTGCGGAATTTCGTTCTTCAAGTACACTGACTTTAATTGACCACATAAACTGTCAATTTTTTCGCAGAAATCAGTCAGATCGCCATTCTGCCTTATAGTTTTCAGCTTTGCGATCAAGCTGTCTGCGGTAATTTTGGACGCACAGTGCACTCGGATTGCACCGAGCATCTCGTTCAAAGTTTGATTTTCGTTAATCGTTTGCCTCGCCTTGCCGGTCAGGCGAGTCCGAACAAAACGCACGACAGTTTGTGCTGCCGCGTTTTTTTGCTGTGAGGTGCCATTGGCAAATGTTTGATTTACAGTGTCTTCGAAAAGACGGACCGCGTCAATGAATGAGTCCAAATTTTCTGATTTCCCATCGTAAATGGGTACCAGTGATGTTCCCAGTTTAACATCCAGCCATTCTGCCTTGCCTTCTTTTTATCTTTATGTAAAATAAGTAAATTAGAGCAATCGTCCGTATACTTGATATTTGGTCTTTCGCGTGTACAAGCTTTTCATTTACAATTACTAGGATGTCATTATACTTTTGTCGAACTCCTTTAATAATGAAATTAAGCTCTGCGTGTGCAAACTTGTCTTCGTTTTGTGCTAGGCAGTCGTTAATAAGTTTATAACTATTTGTTGCTTGCTTTTTCTTATTAATTAAAAATTTCTTACTGTAAGCTCTGTTCGGAGCTTTTGCAAAATTTGTTATTATGAAATTCAACCCAGCAATGAGGACATCTATCTCATGCCTGATTTGTGCTATATCCATTTACTCTAAATAAACTTGCTGTTTTTGTTTGTTTTAATGAATTACAGCGGATTTAATTGATGCATTATTTTTTTTTTATATGTAATTCGTTCTGAGTAAAACAAAATTAAGATTAAAAGAAATGGTACTTAGCTTATCTTTCTATTCGTCAACCCAAAATAGATCTCGTATCCGGCGACGTTGTTCGTTCCGTATTCCTTTTTTTTGCGTTGATCACTCCATTACGCCTCGGCAGACGTATAACACGATGACAGCAGTAGCAAACTAGCATTCTTCGTCTTCACTTACACTTTTATCGATGAGCACCGCGTCCTTTGCAATTGATTGGCTCTAAATAATTTCCTTGCTGGACTACATACATCACATCTTTAGTCATCTATCTGCATTGTTTCTGTCTACTTTTGCGTGGTTTCCACTGGCTGTTTAGCTCTACACTTCGTTCGTGAATTGTGGCATTACACCACCGAAGATCAAACGCGCATTTTGATTATTTTTGGCGGCTCATTTTTCGGTTTCACTTAACTCTTTTCTTCTCATTAGCTCTGGACACTATTCTGGGCACTCTTGCTGGCAGTATCAAGGCTGCATTTGGATAAGATATCGTTTATTTATGTTTTAATTGTCCACTTTAATGTCACTCAGATTTCCTTGCGAAATCGCTTTCGCCCGGTCAAACCCTTGCCGGCGCCACTTCTTCTTTAGCGCTTTGCGCAACAACCACAATAACTGTAATACATTCACCGCTAAGATGAACCACAGTTTAATTTCCTGCGACTCGTGGTAGAGAGCATTACTCTCTAGGTGTTCTGCTATATTAATGTTCGTAACTCCTTCTTGTGAAGTGCTTTTGGATTTTTGATTTCCCATTTTAATGTTAAATCAACAACGGCATGTCACTTTGTTTAACGATAATCATTTTTCTAACATTTATTCCGGGTGTTTTTTTTTCACTTTTGTCCTAATGTCACTCACTAAGATGATGATGGCAATCAGTTGTGTCACATGATGGGTGGTAGTTGGTATTATCACTTTTTTTTTTGTTTCTTAACACTTGTGACCGCTTATGGCATCTACACTTAAACGCGCACTCGGCTCCTTGTCGTAGGTAGCCATGAAACGTCCCTCGTTTCCACGAACGTGATATCTCATCAAATTAATTGATGTGCTTTGTTTTAGAGTTCAAAAGACAATGGTAGTTGGTTTTTATTTTTTTTTTTTTTTCTTTTTTTTTGTGATTTTTAGCCGTAGGCTAGTTCATCACATTTGATAATCGAGGGTCAGGCTTAGGGCCTGCCTCGAAAGAAAGCGTTTCAGTCTATCATTACATAACGTACAACTGGCTCTGATTACCCACCAAAAGGGACAGACAACATTTTAAAAAACTTAATGTAAAGTGGGAGTTACATCGGGACTGTGGTGAGGAATGGATGCGCGAACAAGGTAGAGCTCCACCGTAAGAGACAGTGCCCCAGTCCGGCAGAGATACCCCGACGGCAGGAAAATAGGAAGGTGAAAGAACACGGACAGCGCAGCCCACGACGAGAGGGCTAGATTTGGTTGTATAGGTGAGCGTCCTTCAAGAATGCAATCAGCGCAGTCAACGTCGAGGGGTCGTTGCCAAGTAGCTCCCTGATGCTCTCTGGGAGTCGGTGTTGTTCGCGTAGCCTCTGAAACTCTGGGCAGACACACAGCACGTGTTCCACCGAGGCAGGGATGTTGCAGATTGGACAAACCTTGTGGAAGGGTGTCCCACCAAAATTGTGGGAAATCCTCGCGTGGCCGGTCCGGAGTCTTGAAATAATCCGCTGGTCTTTGTACTTGTGGCTGTCTTGCCAAGGTCGTACGGTTTCTTTGATCTTTCTCAGGAGGGTGGTGCGTGACTGAAACCATTCCTCCTGCCAGGCTTCCATGATGATATTCGCAATCCAACGCCTGACGTCTAGGAGTGGTACGTTCCTGGTGAAGCGGGGTCCAGATGGACCAGATCCCGCCAGCCTGTCCGCTGCCTCGTTTCCAGGAACACCGCAGTGCCCGGGAATCCACGTAAAAACGGTTGAGGGTGGGGCAAAACGTGTAATGGCTTGTATCCAGGGGTGGCTCGGGGCTTCGGCTTCCAGCGCCTGGATGACGCTGTGTGAGTCCGTTAGCACAAGGATCGGTTGATCTGCAGGAGTGATGGCTGCGTCAAGAACAGCAGCGGCTTCTGCGGAAAAAACGGAACACTCCTCCGGAAGACTTTGACTTGTTGCGGTGTTTGGTCCTGTTGGTTTTTATTAATCCTTTTTCAAGTTTACAGTTTTCCTACTGGAGACGCTTGGAGACAATTATGTAAAATCGTTATGTAAACGATCGTCAATCAACGATCGATGTTCGCGGGAGAGAGAATGATAAAAAAGGAGAGAATGTGGAGAAGGCAGTTCGCGCCAAGTGCGCTTGACAACGATGCGATCAGTGCGCCGTTGAATAAGTGAAATTGACCATGGCACTTTTGGTGTCATGTTAGAATTATTGGAAACTGTTTGAAGTCATCGAACCACTTTATGCACACATTGCATTCGTTGCATAAGCAGTTCGATGGCATGGGAATAATTGATTTCTCACGATGTGCTGGATGGGATTCGATGACATGTGGAATGCACACGTCACACAGAGGATTGCAAAATTGCCAGGGTAATGGGGATGAAAAAAATAAATCGAAGGCTCCTACTGCAGTAACGATTTTCCACCATTACCAAACAAAGATAAGAAAAACAAAAAAGCTACTCCTCAAACTTCTCAAAAGAAATCCAACGGGACATTGTGGAATTCATATTTAATATGTTCAACATACAAGACCCTCTTAGAAGCTTAATTTCTGCCTTGCTTCCAACATTAGAATCATATCTCAAGCAATTGACTGTTTCATGGCCCTCCTTGCATCAATCATATCTTTCGATGGATAATTCGTCGAACGAGCTTGAAGATATGATCACTGTGCTACAGTGGAATTGCCGCAGTCTAGTGCCTAAACTAGACTCGTTCAAATTTTTACTTCAATATTCTGATTGTGATATATTTGCTCTCTGTGAAACATGGCTTTCTTCCGATAAAGAACTCAACTTCCACGATTTAACATTATTCGTCTGGATAGAGACGATTCTTATGGAGGAGTACCTATTAGGAATCAAAAAGTGCTACCCTTTCTACAAAATGTCCCTTTCTGATAGACGTCGAAATCGTCGCTTGCCAAATAAATGTGAAGAACAAAAATCTTTGCATAGCTTCAGTTTATGTTCCACCAAGAACCTCCATTAGCCGTAGTCAACTCTGGAATCTAGTTTCGATTCTACCATCCCCAGTATTAATTCTGGGTGATATGAACTCCCATGGTACTGGGTGGGGCGATCTATGACAATAGAGCGGCTATTTTTTACGATTTATGTGACGATTTCAACTTGACTATTTTGAACACTGGTGAAGTGACACGTATAGCTAAACCTTCGGCTCGAGAAAACCGACTCGACAAATCTTTGTGTTCAAGATCACTATCATTGGATTGTCTGTGGAAGGTTATCAATGATCCCCATGGTAGCGACCATTTGCCAATCATCATTTCAATTAAGTGTGGCCCTCAATCTGCAGAACCATCTCGAGTTCAATTTGATCTTACAAGGAACATCGACTGGCAGAAATATGCAACGGCGGTGACAATCGGTATCGAATCAATAGATACACTCCCACCATTGGAAGAATATCGATTCCTCGCCGATTTGATATACAAAAGCTCACTGGAAGCACAAAAAAACAAAAGTTGCAAGTGCACCCTTCAAAAGGAGACCAGCCACACCTGGATGGGACGAAAAATGCACAAAATAGTATGTAGAAAAATCTGATGCTTTCAAAGCTTTTCGTAAACACAAAACCTCCACATACTTCGAGGAATATTCAAAGCTTGAGGCAAAACTGAAACAATTAATCAAAGCAAAAAAAAACGCGGTTATTGGCGCAATTTTATCGAGGGACTCTCACGGGTAACCTCAATGAACACCTTGTGGAGGGTGGCTCGCAATATGCGTAACCGCTCATCTTCTAATGAGAGTGAAGAATACTCCAACCGATGGATATTCGATTTCGCTAAAAAGGTCTGTCCGGACTCAGTTGCAGCACAACACATTCGAGAAGCGTCTTGTCCCTCGTCTCGATGAGTCCCATCGTCGTCCACTGGTCACCATAGCCGGTCGAACTCCAGACGAATCTAGAACCACACTACCGTTCATACTGGCGACATCGCTCTGATGAGACAACGAAACCCTGCCCCCAAGCTCCTCCCCTTTTCCTATCCTTCGACAATGTACCTCTCTAACCTCGAGTAAGCCGCGAGTATTCGGCCCAACTCATACTAGACATAGAATTAAGTGAATTTTGTTACAAACAAAGAACAATGAATATCGGCTCCGTAAAGCTAACGCGATTGAGTTATAAGGCGAACTAGATAAAAATTTATAATGCTTTGCATTTTACTACATATTTCAAATACACATACCATATGATTATATTTAAATGTATCCTGTATATTCAAAAGGCATCAGGGCATCAGGGCATCAGGGCATCATTGAAGTTGTAACTGGACAATGTAGTGGATTGCCAACCGGAGTCTAGGAGACTGTCATTTTAGACAGTAACATTTCACTCCAACTGTTGTAATGAATTTGACGCGCTCTTCTCAAACAAACCATCCCGTGGAAAGCTTAACATGTATTGAGAATGTCGTTATTTGTTTTGTTGGATCATATAGTAGAAAGGAAGTAGGAAGTAGAATCTCTTATTTCCGTGGGTTTCGCGTACAGTATACACGCGTACAGTATGAAATAGAGTGTTTCAGCGTTACATGGAAATAAGTCAAAGTCTGGAATTTCAAACGCTACCCCCTAGAATAGTAGTTTGGGGGGTCAGAAACACCCTGCCAAAATTTGAAGTCATTTGGTTCACGGGAACCTCTCGCTCAAAGGGCTCGAAGTTTATAAAGGGAAATTCGACAACATGTTTAGGGGAATGAGCCACTTTCACATTCGCGGCTCTAGGAGGCGCTGTAGTTGTTCGATTTTCTTCGTGTAAAAAATGTAAAACCTTTGGAGTATTGGGAACATCTTGGCTCAAGACCGGATGTGAGACCGAGTTATAACTCCGAAAAGTTATTAGCGTTTCAAATGAACACCACCTGCCTTACTGCTGGGGAGGGTCAAACGCGCTTTTTCCGGATTTTATTTTTACGAACAGGCATACGAATAGCAATGTTTGCATGGGTATAACTTTTTTGTTTCGCCATGAAATTGGCTGAAATTTTCACAGTAAGTAGAAAAATGATCAAAATTATGATCTACTGAAAATTGGAACAGATTGGCCATGTGATTCCGTGGTGATATTCCGGGTTTCCGATAGGCCATCGGGGGGAGGATCCACAGCAACATCCAAAATTTATCTAGACTAACATTTGAGAAGGGCCAAACTTTTTCTGCCGATTTTTTTCAAAAAAATATTATGGAAAAATGACAACTCCTACAAAAATGTGTTGTATGGATGACTTTTAGAAAATTGTCCAAGTTATCGAAAAAAAATACTGGAAAAAATTTCATTTGAGACTGCCCAGTTATATAATTCTTGTGGAGTTCTTATGGTGTTTCCATAATCTCGAGCAAGACTAGCTCTCTTTGCCATTCGCTTGAGAGTGCCACCAATGGCATCACAGGGACCTTTTCCATGAGACGTTGCAAAAAAATGCCATTCTGCTTCTAATCCATGCTTTGACTGAAATCTACACAGACTAGCAAAGTTTTTTTTTTTATTTTTGTTTTGTGATGCTGCCCCATCTGACATAAAAGTAATTTAAGAAATATCTATCGATTGTTTAATAAAATCTATCATTCTTGAGATCAACAACTGAACTGCAACTGTATCGTGAGTCATTACTTCTGATATGATAATGAAGCTAACATTTTCAAGTTTATTGTCTTTCTTAAAATAAACTTCAAATGGATGTATCGTTGCTTGAGAATTATTCCATTGATATCCTTGAGCAGCGTTTTGGATAATGAATGAATAATTTTCAGAAAATTCACAAATTGCTAGAATTTCGCCTTCTTACATTGATTCTTTCTTATTTCTTAGAAAAGATGACTGTTGTTTGTAAATAAAGTCATGAGTTATAAGTTTGTTAATTTTTATCAATGAGATACGGAACAAATTCATCAACAGGGTTGATAATCGTTTCCAAATTACAACGATCAGTATTCAGCCACTGTTGAAACACAACATCTTGTTTGTTATTTGATTCTAATAGCACGCTATGGCATGACTCACAAATGCTCATCGTTTCATCAATTTCGTGGTTATATCCCATATGGCCCGTAACTTATTTCGGCTGCATCTCGGATTATTTATATTTGCACAACATTTCAATCCTTTGAGCCTTAATTTACTACTTTGGCCCATGATAATAATTTTACTACAACTTGTCTTCACAGCTTTCATTATCAGATATACTGATGCTTGTATGAAATCAACCTTAGTTTTATAGTGCTCATAGGTAGAATGAAGTAGATCAGCTATGGCAGATTATGCACGAGTACGGATTTCCGGATAAACTGACGCGATTGGTCAAGGCGACGATGGATCGAGTGATGTGCGTTGTTCGAGTATCGGGGACACTCTCGAGTCCCTTTGAATCTCGAAGGGGGCTACGGCAGGGTGATGGACTTTCGTGTCTGCTGTTCAACATCGCGTTAGAAGGTGTGATCAGAAGAGCTGGGATAGACACGAGTGGCACGATATTCAGGAAGTCCATCCAGCTCCTTGGTTTCGCCGATGACATTGACATTATGGCACGGAACTTTGAGATGATGGCGGAAACGTACATCAGACTGAAGGCTGAAGCTAGACGGATTGGACTTGCCATCAACGCATCAAAGACAAAATACATGAAAGCAAGAGGTTCTAGGGAAGACAATGTTAGCCTCCCACCCCGAGTTCAGATTGACGGTGACGAAATCGAGGGGGTCGATGAGTTAGTGTATTTGGGCTCACTGGTGACCGCCGAAAATGATACCAGCAGAGAAATTCAAAGACGCATTATGGCAGGGAATCGTGCCTACTTTGGACTCCGGAGGACGCTCCGGTCGAATAAAATTCGCCGCCGCACGAAGTTGACTGTCTACGACGCTAATTAGACCGGTGGTCCTTTACGGTCACGAGACCTGCTCGTGGAGGACCAACGCGCCCTTGGTGTTTTCGAACGGAAGGTGTTGCGTACCATCTACGGTGGAGTGCAGATGGATGACGGAACGTGGAGGAGGCGAATGAACCACGAATTGCACCAGCTGCTGGGAGAACCATCCATCGTCCACATTGCAAAAATTGGGCGACTACGGTGGGCTGGGCACGTCGTAAGAATGCCGCACGACAACCCAGTGAAAATGGTTCTAGAAAGCGACCCAACAGGAACAAGAAGAAGAGGCGTGCAGCGGGCAAGGTGGATCGACCAAGTAGAAGGTGACCTGCAGACCCTTCGCAGACTACGAGGCTGGCGAACTGTGGCCATGGATCGAGTATAGTGGAGACGACTTCTTCGGACAGCAGAGGACAACAAGGCCTTAGCCTGATTGAAACGAAACGAAAAAACAAAAAAACGAAAGGTAGAATGAAGTGGTAGGTATATAATGTTTAGGTTTAGGTATAAATAACAAAAGGGCATATTGAATTATGATGCGATACGTTGGCTTCCCAAATCGTTGTTGATTCGAAAGAAGATCTCAATTTAAATTTTATTCATACCTAATTCTTTATGGATAATTTGAACTAAGAATTCTAAGTTGCTATAGGAGTATCGGACAGTAGTAGACAATATAGTCAATTATATTATTTTCTAATGATATAAGCCCTTTTCATATGGAATTCTTGATTAATCCAAGTGATTAGTTGCTGATTAGACAAAATTGAATCACAAATGGAGCTTCATTGGGTTCTGAGATGATTTTGAGCTTCACTGGTTTAGTTTTGTGTAAAAATGGTACGTTAAAAAATCAGTTCAGACATGAAAAAGTTGTTGTAAGAAAAACTTTTTTTCCTTAAAAGTGCCCATCTCGCGATGTATGGACGAATGGTAGTAAACATGATTATCTATCTTGAGGCAAAGTTTCATCCAAATCAAACATGGCCATTTTTTTTTAAATCGACTTTAAAATTTAAAAATCGATTTTTTTCAGTGTAGGTCTCAAATTAAATTTTTTTCAGTATTTTTTTTTTCGATTATTTGGTCAATTTCCTAAAAGTTATCCATGCAACATACTTTTGTTGGAATTGTCATTTTTCCATAATATTTTTTTGAAAAAAATCGGCAGAAAAAGTTTGGCCCTTCTCAAATGTTAGTCTTGATAAATTTTGGAAAAACTGAGTATGCAAAAGTGCTTATTCAGTCAAAGTCTACACATCCAGAAAATGTTTTTGAAATCTGAGAGGGTGCTGCCAGCTTCGATTCAATTTGGCGCGAAATGTGTCTAATAGTACGTTCAGACTACAGAGTTATAACATGTTATAGCGCTATCTTGATGGTGGTTTCAGTGTTGCAATTATTTGACAACCGTTATAACATGTTATAACTCTCCAGTCTGGACAGCGTTTAATAGTACGTTCAGACTACAGAGTTATAACATGTTATAGTGCTATCTTGATGGTGGTTTCTGTGTTGCAATTAGTTGACAACCGTTATAACATGTTATAACTCTCCAGTCTGGACAGCGTTTAAGATAATTAATTAATTAATTTATCTTTATTAGGAAGGCTTTCAGCCTTGGGCTGGTTCGCCTCCACGCTTAAGATAAGATTTGATCATTTAAACAAGGTTGAACATGTTCTGATAGTATTTTCAAATTCAATAGCCTTTAAAATGAAAGTCAAAGTTTTACCGAACGTTCAGCTGTTCTGATATCGGTAAAATTTACCGAACACAGAAACAAAATCTTCGTGTGTAGTTTTTGATATTCAAGACTTTGATTTTTTTTTCCATATAACGCTGAAACACTCTATTACATATTGTACGCGTGTATACTGTACGCGAAACCCACGGGAATAAGAGATTCTCCTTCCAACAATATGATCCAAAAAAACGAATAACGACATTCTCAATACATGTTAAGCTTTCCACGGGATGGTTTGTTTAAGAAGATCGCGTCAAATTCATTACAACAGTTGGAGTGAAATGTTACTATCTAAAATGACAGTACACATTCCCTCCTAGACTTCGGTTGGCAATCCACTACATTGTTCAGTTACAACTTCAATGATGCCCTGATGCCTTTTGAATATACAGGATGCATTTAAATATAATCATATGGTATGTGTATATAAAATATATTGTGAAATGCATAGCATGAAAAATAAATAAGTATTACAAAAAAAAAAAATAAGCTAGATTTTAATTTATTACATTTTTTCCGTCGATCTTGTTTTCCATGCTGAGCACCAATGCTACTGACGTCAGAGAGGCAGCTCCTACACCAGGAACCTACCTATCAACCCATCAACTCATGAATCGAGGACGAACGGCTTTACTTCACTTCCGAAGGAAGGAGTGATCAGATATGTTATGCCTCAGAACATCCCGGCGGCGCTGACTGGGATTGAATCCAGGTCTGCTGGGGTGAGAGGCAATCACGCTTACCACTACACCACCGGCGCCGCTGATTGTTTAGATGCTCAACAACCCCCCTGTTTTACTGTAAATTTCTCAAATACCATGATTTTCATTCATGTGAACCATGAATTTCGTTGTGCTTTTATGATAGATGATAGTGGTTTACCACCCATTGTAGCACGGAAACTAAGTCCGACAGCAGATGTTTGTCTTGATCGATTTTAATAACCTCTGATTTTCCTCAACATGTCGCTGTATGAAGGACCAAAAACGAAATGGGTAGATCGATAGGCAAAGTCGCCTATACGCATCTACGGAACAATAAAGAATCTCCTTCCAGCAACTTGATCAGCCAATTGGTCAAAAAGAGAAGCCCCCAAACAAGAAGATGGCCCAATGAGTGGGGGAGAAGAGCCCGCCTTTTATCCACGAAATGTTATCAACAGGAATTTGGCATTCCCACACTCCCCGTCCAAATCGCTTCAATCGGGTGCCCTGTTGGACCGTCCCTTCCCATTTATATATGTATTTCAATGTATATACGAGTTGATTGTTATGATTTTTGTCAAAAATACTTACATTTCGATGAAGATCGTGCTACTTATTTTACCTTTTTTGTGATACTTATCATCACAGAAACCAATCGTATGAATCGTATACCAGGTCCATCAACAATACACTCGTTCTAAGACGGGGCTCTGTGATAAAGCCAGCTTCTTATTCTTCATCATGTTCGATCACCACCCGGAATGCATGCAAACGAAAAAGAGATTCAACCGTTGTGATTTTATGGTAATGTTTTGACAGTAAAGATCATGGTTACAATGACAAAGAAAATCATTGCATTTTTATTGGATTTTTATGGGTAGTTATAACTTATATAGTTTATATAGGGGAAATAGATGTATTATCGGCCTAAATGTCCCTAATTTTGGTAATCGACTAAATTTTCAATTGCGACCAAAAATATCCATTAGAACTGTCCCAATGACGCGTTCATCCAGATAAAATTACAGCAGATTTTAAGTGATGGGCCCAATATTAGATCCATAGGCCAAAATTAGAGCCATTTTCCCTATATATATATTGTTATCTACATTCAGGGGATACTCAAAATAACTGGGATAGGCAGATTTTTGATTAACTTTGGAGTGTTGAAACTTCGTCAAATATGGTCCTTCTAAAAGAATTCGACTGGAAAACTAATCGAGTTTCATGGTGTGGTAATAGAAGTGACCATGGTTACCGGATACCAGAGATATTTTGGGTTTCCGGATGGCATGTGTTTTTGTTCATAATAGAACAATTTCCAAAACGAACAGTTTTGTGTTATTGTTTACATTTTTGTCCGGGAACGAGGGAATGGTTGGTAGTTATTTTTGCATTCATGGCCCGGGGAACGGACACAACAAATAAATGCTAAATTAAATTAATTTTTTTCGCTTAATAAAAGAATATTGTTATTTTTACAAAAGTTGCAGTTGAAAAGAAATCTTGTTTTGAATTTATTTGAATAAGTATTATCGAAACAATAAAATGCAATATAATTTCAAACAGAATTGTTTGTTTAAATGCAAATAAAGTTTTTTTTTGTTCAATGCAAATAATTTTCTGTCCGTGCAGAGAGGTAAAATATTCAAATTTGAGTAAAAAATCGCTCACGAGTATTTTGATGATATTCTGTTGATGATTTACCACCAACTGACTGTAAAAAATATGTGGTACCCGAATATATGCAATTAGATTAACATCCGAAGTTCATCCTTTTCTCAAATTCTGCACAAAAGATACTTTCTGCCCCGCCCTATTCATAAAAAACGGCGGGAAATCCTGCTTAGAAAGTTTTTTTTTGTGCAGAATATGTAAATAAGGAGAGACATCGGATGTTATCCTATATGCATATACCGTGCATCATAGAGAAAGCTTCATCTACTGTTTTCAATTACCGCAATTACTCAGAAGTGCTTGTGTGATTACGAACCCGCGTTTCAAAAAATTCTAGTTTGAGAACATTATGCTTTCTTTAGTAAAGAGATGAACCAGCTGATCGCTAATAAAGATAACCTAAACTAACCATTCTTTAGTATTATTAGAAACTAGAAAGTTAGGCTTTTTCACCAAACACACATTTTTCATGTCGATATGTCATATTCATAGAAAAAACACGGCATACATTTCGACGCAGTGCAAAAATGACGTAAATAGGTCCAACCAAAATTAATTACCCTACACCTGGCAAGTTCAAACGCGTGGGGAAGTTGAAACGGTAGATGTATCTTTTAACGGAGATTTTTTTCTATTATAGTAGTTTGCGGTAGTACACAATGCCTCTCCAAAATAATTACAGTGAATATTCACTTCCAATAAGAGATAAACAAACCTTTTCAACTTACTCCGGTGTCCCTTAACTATGATGCTTACTATCAAAACATTGAACAGGAGGATAAACTGTATACGAGCTTTTGCTCTGACTTTGAAATTCACTAACTGAATCCCCCTAATTTTCAATTAATGTTGTACTAAGCACCTACTTATTGGAAACAAACGTTTCATTTGAAAAAAAGTCACAGTTTTCTATTTTACATCATTCTACGATGATGCATGATAATTTTATGTTACGGTTGTCCTCCAAATTGTAGAACAAAGACATATGAACCAACATTTTGTTCAATATTGAAAGTACCGTCTTCTGATAAGGAAAACAACTGCCTGTTGCGTTATCATAAAATGCAACCTTCATCCTCTTCTCTGCTTCAGAGACCTAATTTAAAACTAATGATGGAACTACTGAAAAAAAACCTTTTTTAACAATTGTTTAATCCCACACCGGCGCCGGTGGTGTAGTGGTAAGCGTGACTGCTTTTTCATCCCAACGGGTCTGGGTTCAATCCCAGCCGAGGTTGGTGGGATTTTTCTGAGGCATAAAAATCTCTGGTCACGTCTTCCTTCGGAAGGGAAGTAAAGCCGTTGGTCCTGGTCCTGGATATCCTACGCAGGTGTGGAAGCTGCCTTCCTGCACATTAGATTGCCGTCAATGGATGGCAATCGATGTTCGTCGGTGATTGGCACAAGATTGCGGAACAGAGACCGACGTTAAATAAAGAATAGAAAAAGATTAATCCCACAACATGCATGGCATCTTTGTGGACTATACTGGGGTGCTACTTAAAAATATATAACGGCTTGTTTAGGACCCTACATTCGAATTTTCATAATTTATTACATTCCAGGAAAAATACTTGAACCAACATTGAACCATAACCGAAACATTGAAATACTTGAAAAGTTTAAGATAAAGAATAATAGTCAAAAATGCAAGACATACATCAACTTTGCGTCGTTCTACGTTATACTGCGGTCGTGTCTAGGACACAACCCTGTATTTTTTTATTTGTGCATGAAATCCCAACATCCAACGATTGCGAATACGAAGAAGTCTTTGAATACAAATTAGTAGGCTAAGAAAAAAAATAAGATTCAAATTAAACAGTGTCAATTGACAATTAATTTTTAGAAGAGTAGGAAATATCGATATCTTTTACAAAATTTTAACAGAAATAATTTTGGAAGAAATACTTTTGAAGAAAACATACGTCACTGAAACACAAAAAAAAATTAGTTTGATAAAACATTCAAATAAAAAACTTGTAAAATCGAAAGCAAAAAGCACATACAATTTACAAAAAAAAAAACACAATAGTAGTGATGATTTCAATCTGCTTGGACATATGCGATCAACTGAATTTCGCCATCAGTAACGCGTTGGAAGAATATAATTCAAAAACTGAACTTGAAATAAAATCCTGTCTGAAGAACTTCTTAAATTACGTAAATTTTCCTTGACGATAGCCTGAAAAAAAAACCGTAATCTATTTGCATTTTTTTTTCATGAAATCTAAAGGACATTTTCTGAAGAAGGTAGTGACCGCGGAAATTTTGCATTTTATTCAGAATTTAAAAAGAGACATTGGCGTCAATCAGCTTAAATTGCAGGATATTTTGCTGGCTTTAATAAATTTAGATGCCTCAAAAGGTCCTGGACCTGACGGAATTCCTCCAATATTAATGAAAAGTCTAGCAATGAAACTCACTGCTCCAAATGAAATCAGGCCGAAAATCTGACGTAAGTAATTATCGTGGAATAGCTTTTCGAGGCAATTGTCAACGATAAATTATTTTTCCAAATCAATAATAGAATTATTGACATGCTTCTTCAAGGGTCATTCGACCTCGACAAATTTACTTGAATTTATAGAGTATTCATTGAACGCAATGGATAATGGAAACCACGTAGACGCCCTATATACAGATGTTAGCAAGGCATTTGACCGCATTGGCATAACAATGTTACTCTTTAAATTGCAAAAAAAAATGGAATTAAGTTAGGACGTCTGAAATGACTTGAATCATTTTTAACTAACAATAAATAATTAAATTCAACGGAAAGAAATCGAGCTAAATTCAAGTCACTTTATGCGTCCCCCAAGCAGTGGTGTATGCGGTCACCTTAGTCGACAAATTTTCTGCCTTTGCTTCCCACATTTGCAAAACAAGCTCTCAAAGTCCAGTACCAACATAAAATGTTATATGACAGGCTCTGTCATACGACATTGTCATTGAAGACCGTCACGTATTTATGTATTTTAGTTTTTCTCATAATAACAGTTATCGCTCAGCTTCTGAGACGTGGAGACGTTTTTCTCAATTGCGCTTATCACTAGTGAAGCATTTACGTTTTGGATACCCTTCTATCCGCTGTGCCTCGTCGCGCGCAAAGGTGACACTTCTAAGATTGACTATTCGCAGTTCTCCGTCAAACCGTCGGTCGAAAAACTTTATGGTTTTTGTCGTTCGGTTCTCGGTCTAAATAGGGAAGACATTAAAAAAACTTCAGTGCCACAAAATTGGAGCATGTACCTTCGTCAAATTCAGTGGCACAAAAAGTCGTTGAAGAACACGACGGGAAGCATGAAATGGAGTGTGAGTGGAAGAAACACAAACTTCGGATCACGTTGGAAGATGGTAGTGTTGAAGTGCGGGTTTACGACCTTCCCGAATATGTGTCTGAAGAGAAAGTGTTTAGTTTCCTAAGTGCGTTCGGGGAAGTGATCTTGGTTCACGAGGTATCGTGGGTGAGAGCAAGCTACGCGAACGTCACGAAAAAAACTGGACAGACCAATAGGTCAACAACCGGTCAGTAACCCAAAAAGCTGGTTCGAAACCACCAAGCACGAAAGAAGTCGGCCTAAAATACACCGTTAGAGTCAGACGCTTTTCCCGAACTGCCGAAGTGCCAGAGTGAATTATCAGGCTCGAAAACACACACACGCAGCCAGTCTGCAGTAGGTTCTGTGCAAATACAACGAGTGTACAATGCGTCAAGCTCGCTCCTAACACCACCACAAGCTGTCGTGGTTTTTGATGTGTTCAAAAAGCGATAAAATACGCTGCGATCGCAGAGCAGAGACCACATTGCGCATCTCGAGACGAAAGCTTTTTTGTACGAACACTTGTATGAAAAAGTTTTTCGTTTCGAGATCGGAAATGTGGCTCCAGAAGTGGCAACGGGAAAGATCCCGATGCATCCTCCACTTCCACGAGCAGTTATCGAAGCCGAGGAATACCAGCCGGTAAAAAACCCCACCGGCATGACGACGATGACGACTAGACGGACGAGGACAATCGCTCTCGTCCATCAACATCGGCACCATCACGAACCCCACGAAACTGAACGCGCTCGAAGTTTCATAAACAGCCATAGCCTCAAACTAGCAGCTCTCCTTGCCTGGCTACCTCGTTTTATTCAGTGTGGATCATACGAGAAGGGGAACAGCTATTTCCCTTAAGGAACACATCCAGGCCACTCACATCGAGACACGCTTGGACGGCAGACTGCTTGCGCTAAGAGTGCATGACACAACGATCTGTAACGTTTACGGCTCTTTGCTGCGAGCAGCTCGGGAGAATTTCTTCAGTGGGGCGCTTGCCTACTATCTCCGCCATCGTACAACGCATGTCATTCTGGCTACCGATTTCAATTGCGTGCTTCGTACAAGTGATTCTAGCAGCCCAAACACTAGTCCCGCCTAAAAACAGCCATCCAGCAACTGCAGCTCCACGACGTATGGGAGAAACTGTGTCCGCGTGATCCAGGTTTCACGTACGTCTACCGTAACGCACAGTCACGATTCGATCGCATTTACATCAGCAGTGGTTTGCGCGATCACCTGCGATCAGCACATGCACACGGCTGCTTATTTACCGACCGCTGATACTCCGACTTTGCCTCCCCCATCTTGGTCAAGAGCATGGCCGTGGGTTTTGGTCCCTTAGGCCCTATCTTCTGAGTGACGAGAACGTTGCTGAGTTCCAATACCCGTGGCAATATTGGACCCAGCAGCGCAGAAACTATGGCTCCTGGATCGAATGGTGGATTTTGTTCAAAAGCTTTTTCAAGTGGAAATCTCGAGCCGACTTCGATGAATTCCACAGTGAATATCAGTATCTCTACAGGCTTCGGCTAGCCTACGACGGGTACTACGAGCACCCTGAAATGATAACCAACATCAAAGGTTGAAAGGTGAAATGCTAGCGCTTCAATGGAGATTTTCCTACACGCGACAAACGTGGCGGGAGAACCCATGTCAATATTTCAATTAGGGGAGAGGTGAAGGAAGAGAACCGTTATCACGCAGCTGCAGACAGAGCAAGATGAAACGGTAGCAGAGCCACGAGCAATCGAGACGCTCATTGTGGACTACATACTTCTCGACGCTGTACTCGGAAGAGGTATTGGATGATAATGAGAACAGTTTCGTCTGCGAGTGTTATCCTACCCAACGACCCATTAAATGAAGCCAGCACGGACGACATCACGACGGCAGAAATCTGATCTGCAATAATAGCGAGCGCACCACAAAAATCTCCAGGCTGCGATGGTATGCCGAGAGAGTTCTACCTCCGCATGTTCGACGTCATCCACCGAGAGTTGAATCTTTTGCTGTATAAGGCACTCAGCGGTAATCTTCCTCCAGCGTTTGTCGAAGGCATCATCGTGCTGGTTAATTAGAAAGGTGGCGACGACACAGCCCGTTCATATTGTCCGATCTCGCTGCTCAACAGTGACTACAAGCTCTTCTTCCGCATTCTCAAAACCAGGCTCGAGCAAGTGATGAGAGAGCACCACGTCTTGAGCGACGGGCAGAAATGCTCCAACTCAGAACTCTATATATTTCAAGTCACTCTTGCTCTCAAGGACCGGACAGCACATCTCCGCTACCACCGCCGTGCCGGGAAGCTAATCAGCTTTGATCTCGAACATGCTTTCGATCGGGCACTCTTTTCTCTTCGAGACTGCGCTCGCTTGGCTTCAACCAGGATCTCATCGCTCTACTCTTGCGCATCGCCAGCCGTTCCACCTCTCGACTGTTAATCAATGGGCACCTTTCTTGTCCGTTCGATATTCAACGCTCTGTACCGCAAGGGGATCCGCTATCCATGTACCTCTTCGTTCTCTACCTACATCAACTAGTGTTCAGACTCGAAAGAGTGCGCGGGAATGATCTGCTGGTGGCGTAGGCGGACGACATCAGTGTGATCGTCACATCAACCAGGCAAATCGATGAGATAAATAGGCAGTTCATTCGCTTCGAGAGAGCTGCTGGCGCAAAATTAGATTTGCGGAAAACTGTTACCATCAACGTTGGGCTTTGCGAAGACAGCACAATCAACACTCAGTGGTCAAACAGTCAATGTAGTTCAAATTCTGAGTGTTTTTTTTTTCGCAAATTCGATACGACAACGATGAACTGAAATGCGTTCGTGGGGAAGTTCGCGCAACAAATTTGGCTGAATTCTATGTACACGCTGACACTGCACCAAAGGGTCATCATGCTCAACACGTTCGGAACGTCCATTATATGGTACCTCACGGCCATACTACCACCGTTGGGAGTGCATACGGAAAAAAATCCTTTTCATAGATCCATTATTTTCCACGATAATCCCCGCCCGGCCATCTCAATAGATCTTCCCGACCTTAGACAAATCCTATCAAACTTATCCCAAATTCCAGACCAAATCCAACAAAACTCCTCCGCCGATCAAATTCATCAGCACTTCGTCCAGCAAACCGAGCTGCCAAGGGTGGAACGTAACAGTCCAGAAAGTGACTACCCTAATAAAAATAACCATAAAAGAGAGCTTAACGACGTGTTCGGGGTGTCATCCAAACCATTTGTGGGATAGTTTACCCATCCGGGATACAGTTCGTTCATGGTATTTGTTTATTAGGGTAGTCACGCACATGGCGAACCATTGCATCGAGGCAGCTTACTTCAGCGCAGAGGACGAAGCTTTACTTGTTGGTGAACGAGAAGATAGAGCACCGCAAACTGCTATTCGTGAAGCGGCGAGTAGCGCTTATGCTCGCGTCAGCCCGGCTTGGACGGTTCTTCAGCAGAGAAGAGCAGGCATCTTGGGTGGATAGTTCGAAGACTTGCTAAGACCTGCCCTATTAGGAATAAACAAAAGGCAGAGAGCGGGAATTCTGAATATGTTTATTACATATATCTGCTTCGTTAACGAATTGATATAGCTGAATTGAACTTTCATTTCTTGATGTAGGAAATTGACGGTAAAACAAAAAAAAAAACTTTGTACCACCGACTAACACAAAAACTTAACTTTTACTAAAAAATAATAATAATAATAAGAGCTGCTTTTTTATATAATGATTTTATTTTTCCAGGCTCATTTGCTGTAGCTTTGCGGAGCCGATATTCACTGTTCAGATTACAAAATTACTTAAAACTAATGTTAGTAAAGCGGGGGCCGATTACTCGCGGTTATCTCGAGGTTAGGACTAACAAATTGTAATAAATGGATGGTAGGGTAGGGATTGTGAACACAAGGTTTGGAGAGCAATATGCTCTTGATCTCGACTAATCGACACTCTGATGAAAAATACAAACATGGGGGTACACCGATGGGCAGCTAACAACTTGGGAAAACACAAGATGACACTAACTGCTAAATCAATAACAAGCAGTGATGTTCTAAGTGCTGTTCATTAAAGAAAGTGAACACTTGTTTATCAACGGGTTAGGGCTAAAACGTAACGAAAAATTGTGAATTTTCGCTCCTTCTAAAACATCGTTTATTTTGGCAACACACTTGAAAAATAAAACATAAATGTGATAAATTTTGAACGGATCAGCTTATCAACTCGCAGATTAATTCTGCACAAATGGTTTTCCGAAAAGTTGTCGTTTCGAGAATTGGCAAAAAGCGTGAAGTGCAGTAAATCTACAGTGTTCAAGATTGTGAAGAAGTTTGGAGAAACGTCTTCTCTTGAAGATTTACCGAAATCTAGGCGTAAAAAGGGGGCATCGGACAAGAAAAGGAGCTGGCAGCAGTATGCTTTTTGAAATCGCATAAACCGTGTTCCGTTCGTGCAATTGCCAAAAAATTGGACATTAGCGTCGGAACTGAGTAGAATATCACAAAAAAAGTAACAATATCAGAACCTACAAGAAGCAAATCGCACCCAGAAGGGCGGATTCACAGAAAGCTTCTTCGAAAATACGGTCACGGAACTTGTATGACGTTCTCCTTCAAAAGCCGAACCGGTGCATTTTGATGGACGACGAGACGTACCAGTACACTTCCTGGGCCGCAATTTTTCAACGCTGAGCAAAGGAAAGATGTGCGATACATCCGAACCGAAAAATTTGAAAAAAAAAAGTTTTGGTGTGGCAATCCATTTGATCTTGTGGCTTGAAGAGTTCTTCGTATTTCACAATGAGCACAATCAATGGTGAAAATTACAGAAAAGAATACATAAAAAACGGTTTCTACCTGTCAACCGAAAGCATACGGATCCTCTATTGTTTTGACCGATTGGAGATGCGGAAGAAGGAAAAAAATCGATTTTGTTAAAAAATTCCAAAACACCCCAAACTGCCCTGAACTGCGTCCTATCGAAAGATAATGGGTAATAACTAAATGGCATCTTAAGAAATATGGAAGAGAAGCAAGCTCTGTTGACTGCTTCAAGAAAATTTGGTCTGCAGCACAACGAAAAGTTAAGAAGAAAGTTGTGCAGAATCTAATGGGCGTTATCAAGAGAATAGTCCGAGCGTTTTTTAGAAATGATAAGTAAACTTCAAACTCACGTGAAATCGATCATATGTATGTTGATTTTCATTTATATAAAGTAAACTTATTAATTTGTGTGAAAATAAATATTTTTCTTTGAGAAACAGGTGTTTACTTTCATTAATGAACATTCCTTAGTAATAACATTCCTGATCAGAAATGGTTTAATTTACACAAAATTGAGGAATTAGAACGAAATAACATATTTTCATATAATAGTTATTTGGTAATATTCGTTTTGCTCGAATGTTGTTCTACCGTTTGTGTTGTGTGAGGAAGACGACGGTAGAGCATCAGTGTACGAATATCAACAGACTGTCGCGCACGACTACGAAGCGAGTGTACCTAGTCAAAAACGTCAACTGTTTCAACCCCTGCCCCAAGGCTCTTATTTGGGAACTCTTCTTTTTATTCCATACAAAGGCCGGCATAAACAAGATCCACCCATAATAAATTTTAACATTTAAACAAAACTTATTGCATTTCAAGAGAGTCCGTGATTTTTATATATGTTCCGGAAAATAAAAACCATGGGTTAATTTTGCCATCATCATAATTATGATTTTTACTGCAGAGTTTCAAATAAATAAGTTTAATGTTTTTTTTTCCTTGATTTGTTTTCCGTCGATCTTGTTTTCCGTACAGAGGACCAATGCTACCGTCGCCATATCTCTCCCATATCTGGACCCTACTTATCGACCCATCAACTCATGGACCGAGGACCAAAGGAAGGCGTGACTTTAATCTTTCATTTGAAATGTTGAAATCATGTTTCATGGGGATTTTTTCATAACTTTAGGAGCCCTATCTACCCGGAACCAAACACCCTGTATAGCTTGAGTTTAAAGAAATTGAGTGGCTAAAATCGAGGTTGTTTGTATTTTGTTATATTTTATTAATTATATGTCGACGAGATGGATCCGGAATTTTGACGTCTGTGTTTTAAGGAGATACCTGCGATGGGTCGAAAAAGTCTACGAGGAAGCCGATTGCTGTTGGTGCAGCTCCACTTGGTTATTTGGCTGAGATCATTCCTTTTTATTTATTTATACAGTAACCCCTCCCTATCGTTCGAACATCAATTCAGCTTATCGTTTACCAAAACGAACCCTGCTGCAAACCCTACCCTCTTACCCAAAATCCCAGTGATTCCTCGTTGAAGTGCAGAGGATTTCTCGGCATCCATCAAAGTGAGTGTCACGTCAACACATTCCTACCCATTCCTTTCTTGACCTGCGTTCGGGCGTGGCCGGCGCTGGTATTGCCTAGTTTGAGATCACCAGTTTTTACACATTGAGGATGATTGCTAGTCCCAAGCATCATCTATTGGTTCTCTGTGTAATTACAGTTGATCTGGCAATAACAGAGTAGCAACCGTGGGCGGTCAATCATGCTCATGCTCATGCTCATGGTAGCTAGAAGCTTCAGCTGGATTTTTATCCGGTTTCAAAATTGGAACAACTTTTGCATTTATCCATTTATCAGGAAAGTATGCCAAATGGAAGCATCTGTTAAATAATTTTATCAAGAAAGACAAGGTACTCTCTGGGAAATTTTTGATGAGGATATAGAAAATTCCATCATCACCTGGAGCTTTAATATTATGAAACTTTTTAGTTATAGATCTTACTTCGTCCAAATCAGTCCCTCAGGAATCATCAAAAATATTTTCCCGAGAGAAAATATTCCGATAATCCCGAGCAACCTGATTCTCAATAGGCTAGTAAGACCCAAACTGAAATTATGGGAACTCTCGAATTGCTAAGCAAGTTTCTGAGCTTTTTCCAAATTTGTGATCAAAATATTACCACCTTCTTTATGCGCTGGAATAGGCTTTTGAGGTTTTTTCAAAATTTTTGTGAGTTTCCAGAAGGTTTTGGAATTCGGGTCTAATTAAGAAACATTATTTTCAAAAGTTTTGTTCCTCAGAGCAGAGAATTCTCGATGAACATTTCAAATGGTCCTATCTGCTTTGATCGATTCTCTTCATCGACTTTCTCTTTTCATAACCACTGCTATGCAAACAGATTTCGCGCTAATTCTACCACATAGTTTGATAAAGGAGGTTCTTATCTAGCGTCCAAAACGTCAAATACAACAGAGAAAGCTTTTGCAGCTGAGTTATTGACGAAAGAGAAAGTCGATGAAGAGAATCGATCAAAGCAGATAGGACCATTTGAAATGTTCATCGAGAATTGCTTTTTAATCTGTTTTCGCAAATCCCGCCAGATAACTTTCATGTCAGGATCGCTACGGACATTTTTAAGACGGATTGAGAGCTGAAGATCTTCGTCTATTATAATTGAATCGAATTTAACCTCGCATTTTGGTACTAAAGCAGCTCTTGCTTCAACTATAGAAGTAGTCAGAGATTCAAGAGCATAATTAATTTCATCTTTGGTTTGCAAAGGAATGTTGGGATCGAAGTTATATTCTATAAATGTTCGATATTGCTCCCAATCAGCTCTATGGTAATTGAAAGTATAGTTGTTGGGATTAGCAATTATTTCTTGGGATATTTCAAAAGATACTGTAAGGTGATCAGAACCGAATTCAGCATGGGTAACCAATTGGCTACAAAGTGGACATGAATCAGTTTAGACCAAATCAATAGATGAGGGATTTCTTGCAGAAGAAAAGCATTTTGGGCTGTTTGGATATTGAATAGTGTAATAACCTGCAGAACAATCATCAAACAGAATATTACCATTGGAATTGCTTTGAGCATTATTCCATGAGCGGTGTTTTGCATTAAAATCACCAATAATTAAAAATTTAGACCTATGACGGGTAAGTTTCTGAAGGTCACCCTTGAGAAAATTCTTTTGCTGGCCTATGCTATAAACGTAAGTTGTCCAAATTTTGCTTCAACAGAAACTCCCAAAGTTTCAAAAACTTTGGTTTCAAATGAAGAAAGAATGTTGTGTTTGATTCGTCTATGAAGAATGATGGCAACGCCACCACAGGCTCCATGAAGACGATCATTTCTATAAATGAAATAATTTGTGTCCCTTTTATTTTAACCTTATGGTCAGTGTTAGGGAAACTAGGATACATAATTGTGTGCATCACTGTAGATTAGGGAATCCAGGAGAAATGAGTGACCACGATCGTCTGCATGTAACTACACGAGAGATAGGCACGATAGGCTATCAGTGATGTGCTCTCGCAGCATCACTTGCAAATAGAGATAGGAGAATAGCCATTTAGCTCCCGACCGCCGACGGTAAAGGTATCGATTCAGTTCTATCGCGTTAAATAAATACAGTCCACTTAGAATAATAAATGACTAAATGCATAGAATAAAACTATTAATTAGTGATCGTATCACACCGGTGTTAATCCGAACTAGCTATTCGCGTGTGTGCACGTAGTGCAAAACGGGGAATTACCCAACATTTGGTCCTTCGAACCGGGTTTGCCAGACCCGTTGATAACTTGTTCGGTGATAGTGCGCGTCGCTTGGGTTCGATACGGTCATCGAACTACCGGACAATAGACCAGTGGTGTCTGATTGTTTGCCGTTTTACTGACTCGATGGATCAGGTTCGGAAGAGATGTAATCACATGTGAATTCCACGGATTCAGCGATGCAAGTGATAAAGCATACGGTGCCGCGATATACTTACGATGTGTGAACCGGGACGGAGAAGTCACGATCAACCTACTGATGGCCAAATCAAAGGTTGCGCCGTTAGAGGACCTTAGTAAAAGGAAGAAGAAGCTATCCACACCTCGGTTGGAGTTATCTGCTGCGCTACTGTTAGCGCACCTGTATGAATCTGTCTCCACCAGCATGATGATAGCAGCCAAATCATTCTTCTGGACCGATTCTACAATTGTAAAATTCTGGATTTCGTCACACCCGTCTAGATGGCAGGTCTTTGTGGCCAATCGTGTATCAGAGATACAACATGTGACAAAGGGTGGAATCTGGAACCACGTTCCGGGAATCGAGAATCCCCCTGACATAATTTCGAGAGGAGCCACTCCAGCTCAGATAACGAGCAATTCTTTGTGGTGGAATGGTCCAGAATGGCTGAAAAAGGAAACCCTGTAAACGCGCAGGTTCCAGAGCAGCAGTTCGATTCGGTAATCCTGGAGGAGAGACCACTAGTGTCAGCAGTCCTACAGACTCTGCCTCCAAGTGAGATTTCCACGCTACGTTCGTCTCTACTGAACCTTGTTCGTCTGACCGCTTGGATACGCCGTTTTTCCTTCAACTGTCGACCAAGAAATCGGTTGCATAGGAAAACTGGATTGCTGACAGCTGGTGAACATGATTCATCCTTGATTCTCCTAGTGCAGCTAGCCCAATCGGAATGTTTTCCGTTGGAATTATCAAACCTTGCGGCTAAGGGCGAAGTTAGGCCTTCGTCGAAGCTGCATGCTTTGAATCCTGTGATGGTTGATGGGATACTCTGCGTTGGCGGCCGGCTCGGAAATGCTCCTGTTTCGCGAGGAAGGAAACATCCGATGATTTTGGATAACCATCATCCACTCACGAAGCTCATCTTGGTGGACTATCACCGGCGATTGCTGCACGGAGGACCGCAGTTGAAGATATCGTGTGTTCGAGAGAGGTTTTGGCCGTTGAGCGTCAGAAACTTAGCCACGAAGGTAATGCACGAGTGCGTAAAGTGTTTCAGGGTGAAACCACGCGTCCATGATCAGTTGATGGGAGATCTTCCGTTGGAACGAGTATCACCAGCTCCTGCTTTCCAACGAGTGGGTATCGATTATTGTGGACCATTCGAACTGCAGCCTGTCACCCGGAAGAGCGCTCCGGTGAAATGCTATCTCTGTTTGTTCGTTTGCTTAGTCTGCAAAGCTGTCCACATTGAGGTTGTGATGGACCTCACCACCGAGGCATTTCTTGCTGCTCTTCGGAGATTTGTTGCCAGACGCGGAAGACCAGAGTTGATACTCTGCGACAACGCCTCCAATTTCGTGGGAGCACAAAGAGAACTGCGTGAATTGCATCGAATGTTTCGTCAACAACAGTTCCAAGAAAAGGTGTCAATGGAGGCTGCTCAAGATTCGATCGAATTCAAATTCATCCCTGCCAGATCACCCAACTTTGGTGGCTTGTGGGAAGCCGCAGTCAAATCGCTGAAAGGGCACATGAGGAGAGTAATCGGCAACAGAATGCTGAAGTATGATGAACTGCATACCGTTGTGACGCAAATTGAAGCATGTCTAAATTCGAGACCGCTGACACCTCTCAGTAATGACTCCGGTGACTTGGAAGCATTGACTCCCGGGCATTTCTTGATCCAACGCCCACTCACCGCAGCACCCGAATCAAGTCTCCATGATCTACCAGAGAATAGGCTCAATAGATGGCAACGTGTTCAGAACTACAGGCAAGTGATTTGGAAGCGCTGGTCAACAGACTACTTGTCTGCAGAGTCGCAACAAATGGACAAGGCAAAGAAATAATTTGAACGTTGGAACAATGGTTCTTATGAAGGAGGACAACATTCCACCTCTCAAGTGGAAGCTGGGACGCGTCATGGAGACTCACCCAGGGCCAGACGGGAAGGTGAGAGTTGTCACCGTTCGTACGAAGGATGGCTCTTATCGCCGGGCTATTTCGAAGACATGTATTCTTCCCATCCGAGATAATCAACTGGATGTCAAGGAATCGCAGTAGATCCAGTACAACAATAAGTATTATCGCCCCCGTTGGGGCACTTTTGGCACCTTGCGGTGTAACCCCGCCGCTGTTGCCAGGGGGCAACCTATAAGTTACGTATTACATATTCTGTGTATCCGGGAATATACTGATCTGTTCTCCCTCGACAGTCATAACCTGCTGCTCATATGCTTGGCTGGAGAGATCATCCGTTCCTTTGTTCATCCGTATGCAATCAACCATAATACGGATCCACCTCTGATACCTTGCGGCATCGTAGATCACTGAAGATCAACACAGCTAAGTATGGCCCCATATGGGGCAAATTTGGCGCTAACCGACAGTCCATGTCGTTTTATGCCAGGGGCCGCAGTATAAGTTACGTTTATTAGAAATAAGTAGCATTTCGGAAGCCAATCGAATTCCCTTCCTCCAGGATCATCTCCAACACTTCAACAATCGACGGTCGTCAGAGATGTATTCTCCCATGGATCGACAACCACATCGGGAAAATTCAGATAAGTATGGCCCCATTAGGGGCACATTGGCAGCTGACGGCGCTTTCAGCCGTAATCACCAGGGGCCGCACTAAAAGTTACGTTTTCCAAGCTTAACAAGTTGTTCGGAGCCCAATCGGTTTTTCTCTTCAACAGAAATCCTCTGAGATAACTTCTGATCTTCTACGACCACAACTTCCGCTGAGCATTTTACGCCCCCATTAGGGCAAACTTTGGCAACAATGGAGAGTTCGTCCGTTATCGCCAGGGGGCGACAGTTAAGTTATGTCTCTCCAATAACGAATTTGTTTCGGAATCAAACCGTCTTATTCTCCAATAGCATACGAGGGTCAATTCCACCGACAGAGGCCAGCATGTTCGTTCCACTGGCAGCGGAAGCATGTGCGCTAGAGGCGTATGGTTGGGAGACATACAAAGTCAGTAAAGTTTCCAACATCGGAATCTACGGATTGGGTTAGGAGTATCGTCATCGTTTGGTTTGGCTTGACGGACGGTCAAGGCCAGTCGCCGATCACGAAGAGATACGACTTCCACGAGGTTGTTGAAGGAGATAGAGAGGATCTGTGTATATATTTGAATTTATCTTTTGTAGTTATAGTTATATTTTGAAATGTTTTCGTTTTGAGTGAAATCAAGGCGGCCGTATGTTAGGGAAACTAGGATACATAATTGTGTGCATCACTGTAGATTAGGGAATCCAGGAGAAATGAGTGACCACGATCGTCTGCATGTACCTACACGAGAGATAGGCACGATAGGCTATCAGTGATGTGCTCTCGCAGCATCACTTGCAAATAGAGATAGGAGAATAGCCAGTTAGCTCCCGACCGCCATCGGTAAAGGTATCGATTCAGTTCGATCGCGTTAAATAAATACAGTCCACTTAGAATAATAAATGCGTTTAGTAGTGCATAGAATAAAATTATTAATTAGTGATCGTATCACACCGGTGTTAATCCGAACTAGCTATTCGCGGGTGCGCACGTAGTGCAAAACGGGGAATTACCCAACAGTCAGGTTTAAGGGACGTTTCAGTTATAACGGCGATATGCACGTTATGAACTCTCAAAAATTTAATAGCTCGTCTTCATTATCTTTAAGAGATCGCGCATTCCAATTTAAAATATTTAATGATTTAAAATCAATTATTGAATTTCAAAGTCATGACGATATTGTTCGCAAATTTTACTCAAGTTTGAATAGCATCAAACATGGAGTTAGATTTAAGCATATCAGAAATCATGTCAATTAATGATTTCTGTAAAAATTCCATTTTAAGAGGAATAATGCTTCCTAAGTCAAAATTTTCAAAATTTCCGTTAGAATTACGTTGGTTAGTATTTTGATTTCTACCCTCTGCAATAGCAGCATATGTACACGCAAACCAAAAATCTATTACAATAAATGTTAGTTCCGTTTCCTATCATCCTCTGTTCATGAACAATTGAACATCGCAACGAATGTTAGGAATTGACCATGCAAGCGATGTAATGGTTTTTTGTCTTTTTTATTTCGTGTTAGCGTGGATATTTCGACTATACCAGTAAGATTGTAGAACGACGCACGTTGTAGAACATTGTAGAACGACGCACACACTTGCCTCGAATGCCTCTATTACAATGAATGTTAGTTCCGTAATGGTTTTTTGTCTTTTTCATTTCGTGTTCTATCTACGCTTTCGACTATACCAGTAAGCTTGTAGAACGACGCACATTGTAGAACATTGTAGAACGACGCACACACTTGTCTCGAATCTCTCCAGCAGAAAAGCATACGAAGTCGAGCATTTTTATTTCGTGTTCCATCTACGCTTTCGACTATACCAGTAAGCTTGTAGAACGACGCACACACTTATCTCGAATCTCTCCAGCAGAAAAAGCATACGAAGTCGAGCATGCGAGAAAATGAGCGCTTCATGTTTGCTTTTAGGCAATCCATAATCAGGAGCATGGAGAGAGCAGTGGAGAAAGGACAGGTCTGATAATCGCAACGTTCGTGGCAGCCAAATTCCTATTTTTTTCGACACAATAAATTTACCTCACTAATACACTCTACATTTTTCGGTCTCCAATTTTCTTGCATTGGACCGCAGCTAGGTATATCGCATCCTCGGTTCATGCGGTCTCCACTTACATCCTCTGATGATGAATCCCACATAATTGTAAGCGAATCTTACATCCACCGGTTGGGTGTAGCTCCATTAACTCGTTGAACATTGTTAGCAGCGAGGGGAGTAGGTATAGATGAAAAATTTGAAGCAGGGGTGATATTTGTACCTAAGGGAACGAATGTAGAATTTGTTCCTCGCTGACCGTTGTTAACTGCAGAGGAATGTGTACCTGGGCGGAAACGTGGAGCGTTTCCTACCTGTCGCTTAGACGAGATTGTAGGATCGCTTTGCGAGTCTTACATTCCCAAAAATTGGATTTGTGGTTTTCACCACAATTTGACTTTTCGAAAAATCTCGAAAATATGGAAATTAACGACTTTCTCGGTTAACTTGCATTTTGTGAACTGTATTTTGCATCAGTTCAGTTAGTGTTTTACAGAAAGTCGGTTATTCACCAAATTTGAACTGAATTTTCAGTAAATCTTTCGTTTTACGGTGCAAGCAGACTACAAAAAAAAAATAAAGAGTTGTGTCCTATACACGACCGCAGTATGACGTAGAACCAAACAAAAATGATGTTTTTCATGCATTTTTGACTATTATACTTTATCTTTAAATTTTCAAGTATTTCAATGTTTCGGTTATGGTTCACTCAAAACAATTTAAACATTTTTCTTGACAAATATATTAATGTAAAATTCCACATGATTTTCATTTGACCACACATAAACAGAATCCACTCAGAAGTATACATGAAATTTATACACCCAACCGGTGGATGTAAGATTCGCTTACAATTATGTGGGATTAATCATTAGAGGATGTAAGTGGAGACCGCATTAACCGAGGATGCGATATACCTAGCTGCGGTCCGATGTAAGAAAATTGGAGACCGAAAAATGTGGAGTGTATTAGTGAGTGAAATTAATTATGTGGAAAAAATAGAAAAAAGGTTAGCGACTGGACTCGAACCACGGACGTTGCGACTATCAGACCTGTACATTCTCCACTGCTCTCTTCATGCTTCTGAATATGGATAGCCTAAAAGCAAACATGAAGCGCTCATTTTCTCACATGCTCGACTTCGTATGCTTTTTCTGCTGGAGAGATTTGAGATAAGTGTGTGCGTCGTTCTACAATGTTCTACAATGTGCGTCGTTCTACAAGCTTACTGGTATAGTCGAAAGCGTAGATGCAACACGAAATAAAAATGCTCGACTTCGTATGCTTTTTCTGCTGGAGAGATTCGAGACAAGTGTGTGCGTCGTTCTACAATGTTCTACAATGTGCGTCGTTCTACAAGCTTATTGGTATAGTCGAAAGCGTAGATGCAACACGAAATAAAAATGCTCGACTTCGTATGCTTTTTCTGCGGGAGAGATTCGAGGCAAGTGTGTGCGTCGTTCTACAATGTTCTACAATGTGCGTCGTTCTACAAGCTTACTGGTATAGTTGAGAGCGTAGATAGAACACGAAATAAAAAAAAGACAAAAAACCATTACATCGCCTGCATGGTCAATTCCTAACATTCGTTGCGATGTTCATGAACAGAGGATGATAGGAAACGGAACTAACATTCGTTGTAATAGATTTTTGGTTTGCGTGTACGTAAATGAATAGTATGTGTGGTCACGCATGGTTTTTATATGTACATATATTAAGCATGTGGCCGATACATAGATATAGATTTGTTGATCACGTTGCAACAATTCATGTGTGGAACACATAAAAACTCCAGAATAAGATCCTTAGGATGATCCTAAACAGTCCAGGACCCGAAATTCTGAGGTTCACCGCCTGGCTGGCCTTCAATCTCTCGAAGAGCGACGAACGGTCTCCTTGGAAAGGTTCAGAGACACCTGTCTGAGATCAGATCTTCAGTCATACGTGATCTGGCACGTTAGTTAAGTTAGACTCGTAGTTAGGTAGGTTATCAAATTTTTTCAATTAAAACAAAACACACCCCCTAAGGGGTATTCTGTTAACTAGATGAAATACACAAATACTAAATTAGAATATCCAATGAACAAAGATGAAGAGCCAGATAGGCTAATCAATTGAAATGTAAAATCAATGTATACACCATAATCAACAGAAATAAACGAAATTTTACTACTACTACTACTTTTACAGTCAGTGGTGTGTTATTCATCAACATAATATCATCGAATATGTCTTTCAAGCAATTTTTTTCTCCTCAAATTTGAAAGTTTTGGTGCGGGAAGAAATTAAGGGAAAAACTTCTGTTTCTACTAATAATTGTGGTTTGTTTAAAATTTATTTCCCGGAAAAAAAAGTGATCGTCAAAGTCCACCCGAAAAAAAGTATTGTTGAGGGGGGAGATGTTTTTGAGGGAGGGGGAGGTTGTTGAGGGGGGGGGGGGAGAAGTTGTTGTGAAGGGGGAGGAGGTTTACAAACTTTGCTTTTCATCAATGTGTCGCATTCCTCATTTCACGCCGTGATCCACCTTTAGCCACTGACTCGGTCCTGCTTGCTGCAGGACCAAGTGCCACACCGTCCGAGGCGAAAATGAGCAAAAGCACGACAGCAGCGCTGTTTTATATCTTTTCAGGTTTAAGCAGAACGATGTGCAACCGAACCTGATAGGATTTCCCGCCGTTTTTTATGAATGGGTGGGGGGCGACCCCGGCGTAGTGGTTAACATCCATACCTCTCACGCCAAAGTCACGAGTTCAAATCTCACCCCGGACAAGTCACGAATGACCCAAGAGTGTTTAAGTGACTATAATAATAATAAAAAAAAATGGGCGAAGCAGAAAGTTTCTTTTGTGCAGAATATGTAAAATAGGATGGACTATAGATGTTAATATAATTGCATATATATAGGTACCAGATATGTTTTACAGTCAGTTGTTGGTAATCCATCGAGTGTATGTCTCCTGTTTAGCAATTGGTTTGGCATGTAAAAAATTAATTGTTTATACATAATTGTGGAAAAAAATGATCGTCAAAGTCCATGTCTTTTTCGGGTTATTGTTAATGGGGGAGGGGAGAGGTTGTTAAGGGGGGAGGGGAGAGGTTGTTAAGGGGGAGGGGGTTTTACATGCACGTTTTTTCAAGTCTCATTCCTCATTGTGGTGGACACGCCGTGATCCACCTTTAGCCGCTGACTTAGTCCTGCTTGCTGCAGGACCTAGTGCCGCGCTGTCCGAAGCGGGAATGAGCAGAGGACTTTTTTTTACTTTAAATGATCTTTATTTCTTGTGTTTGTGTGGTTTACATGTATAACTTATCAAGTGACACAGATGCGTCTTTTCAACTTTAGTTCCTGTGAAATTTCAATTATTATTAATTACAGTTCCTAGTCCTATCAGGCCTGTTTTAGAGAATGACCACCTTGGTGGGATTGGTTTGTTTTAAAATTTGAAAAAGGAGACTACTTATAAATACTATTTACAACTACAACTAACCTACAACTACTATATACACCTAATCTACTATATACAAATTGCTTATCAAAGCATGTTCTGATAAATTGTGCAAATTTAGTCTTAATTTCGTTAATTCTGGAATCTATTTTGGCAATGCCTGCCTCTTCGTGTAAATTTGTTATTCTAGTGTCAAAAGGACGATCAAGTACCATCCTCAGCACTCTATTCTGAGCGACCTGGATTTTGTTCCTGTGAGTCTGTGCACATGATTCCCACACCGGAGCTGCGCAGAGGATCGCAGGTGCTATGATTTGTTTGTAGACGGCCAGTTTGTTCACCCTTGAGAGGCAGGATCTGCGGCAAATCAGCGGATACAGACACATAACCAAGGCAGAACACTTAACTACAGTTTTCTCTACATGCGCACGGAAGAGGAGCTTTTCATCAAACAACATCCCGAGATAGGTTACTTCGGCAGACCACTCAACCCTTGTGCCATTCATGATTACAGTACAAGATGGAGCCGGTTTCAGTTTGGGCGATTGCCGATGGAGGAACATGATCGCTTGTGTTTTGGAGGCATTGATTTTGATTTTCCACGTGGTGGCATAATCAGCAAAGGCGTTAAGGCATCGTTGAAGTTTGTTCGTTATTTCGCGAGGCATCCTTCCTTTGACGGCTATTGCGGTATCATCTGCGAACAGGAAAAACACGCAACCGTCACCTAGGGGAGGAATGTCGGAAGTATAAATGCTGTAAAGCAAGGGGCCCAGCAAACTGCCTTGCGGGACTCCTGCTGGGATGGAAAACGTGTCGGAAAGACAACCATTCAACGATACCTTAAACGACCTTTGCTGGAGGTAGTTACGGGTGATTTTAACCAGATGTAAAGGAAAGTTGAAGTTACAAAGCTTGTACACAAGTCCATCATGCCAAACATTGTCAAACGCTTTCTCAACGTCTAACAAGGTCATGGCTGTGGACTTGGATACAGCTTTGTTACTTCGGATGTTATTCATCACCCGCACTAGCTGGTGATTGGTGGAGTGCCCCTTTCTGAACCCAAACTGTTCCGGAAGGAGAAAAGGAGGCTGATTGGTCTGTAGCTTGAAGACAATGTTGGATCCTTACCGGGTTTGCGGATTGGTATGATTTTTGCTATTTTCCAGATGCTTGGAAAGTAGTGCAGTTCCAAACATCTGTTGAAGATAGCGGTTAGAAGAGACTGCACTTTCATGCTGAGTCTCTTCAAGATCAAGTTAAATATACCGTCAAACCCGGGAGCCTTCATGTTC
The DNA here is from genome assembly GCF_037179485.1 of Ochlerotatus camptorhynchus. NCBI lineage: Eukaryota > Metazoa > Arthropoda > Insecta > Diptera > Culicidae > Ochlerotatus > Ochlerotatus camptorhynchus. The sequence continues at coordinate 18,965 of NW_027041275.1, read as the reverse complement.
TTGGTGCATTTCAGCGCTGAGCAAATCTGTTGTACTGTAATCATATCCGCCGGAGGCACGACACAAGGGGAGACATCTAGGTTTTGAACGCATTGCGCAACCTGATCATCGAGCGGACTTTGGATAGTCGAGCCAAGCAAATGCGATGAAGCGACATGCTTGCCGATCGCATTTGCTTTCTCCTGTGGGGTAATTAAAAGCCGATCTTCATCATTTTCGACTTTGAGAGGTGGAACGGGTTTGGAATGATTTTTTAGGGCCTTGGCTACCTTCCAGAATGGTCTGGAGCGGTTGTCCAGATTCTGGACAACACGCCCGAAACTTTCATTTCGGAGTGAGTCCATTCTGGAAGCAATCTGTCTGTTCAGATCAGCCATTTCACGTTTTTTGCCCAGATCTCTAGTCCTCTGAAACTGGCGTCTACGAACATTTCTCAGGCGAATCAAAAGTTGGGTGTGGGAATCAATGGCAATAAACTTACCCCTCACAGGAACTCGTCGGACGCACGCCTCGTCAGCCACGGTTATGGCTTGGTGGAGTCCCTCCAACGCTCGGTCGATGTCCTCCACGGTGTCAAGCGGCGGGTTGTCGATGATGTACCTGTCTACCACGCGTCCAAACTGGGCCCAGTTTACGCGATGGTAGTCCTTGTGCAGGCTTGAAGCAGGAGCCACGTTGCAGCCCAGTTCAGCCACCACCGGTTGGTGGTCGGAGCTGAGTTCGTTCAAGGCTACCGGCTTGGACAAGCCGATATTTGTCATGAACAGGTCTAGCGTCGATGGGTTGCCCGCCGGTGAGATGAATGTTGGTTCATCCGAAAACCAAACGGAGTACAGCCCATGCTGTGAGTGGTCGAACAGGAGACGACCGTTCTGGTTCTGCTGGTAGTTCCGCCAGGCCTCATGGCGAGCATTCAGATCTCCTCCAACTACGAAGCGGAAACCGGTACGGGTGATGGTGGACAGGTCCTTCTTAAATTTAGCCGCTAGTCCACTGCTGGCGGCACACTGTCGAGGGCAGTAGACGGCGATGAACTGGACGTATCCAGTCGACAACTCCACCTCCACACCAAGGGCCTCGATGATAGAGGTGCGGATATGGGACAGAGTGTGGTATTTTATTCCTTTCTTGACGACGACCGCAACACCACCCCCCCCTGGAGCTGGTGCGATCAAGCCGGATAATGTTGTGGTCAGGCAACCAGAAGCTGTCGCCGGACTTTAGATGGGTCTCGGTTAGAAGGCCCACGTCGATGCTGTGCTTGCGGAGGAAGTCGACAAGCTCAATCTTTTTTGCTCTTACGGAGCAAGCATTCCAGGTGACGATAGTTAGCGGTTTAGACGCCATACTGGATGATGAACTTACCAAGCACTTGGATCTGTTCGGGCTTATTGCGGCACTTACGAAGAGCACCGGACATGTTGACGAAAATTTCCATCAGTTCATCCGCTGAGAACAGATCGGGGTTGTTGTTTTGCGCTGCTGGTTGTCTCCAGAATCCAGGGGGGGATGGAAAGCTTTGGCCAGCAGAATCACCGGAAGTTGCTTGAGCGGGATGCACCCGCGAATTCGCTTGCCTTTGCTGAGGAGCACGAAGAGGCGGGAAATCCTCCGTCCGAAATGATGGGACTTTGTCCTTCTTGCGTCCTGGTTGGTTGTTAGTTGCCACCTGTTTTCGGATGCGTTTGAAGTCCTCGCGTTTGGAGCACTGTCTGTCGGAACCTTGATGTGCACCACCACAGTTGGCGCATTTTAACGCCACGGCTCCATCCGCAGGGCAGTTGGAAGTGGTGTGTTCTTGAGCGCAGTTGCTGCATCGTGGCTTGATGTTGCAGTTGCGGGTACCGTGTCCAAAATTGAGACACCGCTGGCACTGCGTTACGTCACGATGGCCGCCACGGTATGGCTCCCATCGTACGATGATGGAGTAGATCGATCGGATGGCTTGCAGTGCATTGAGAGTCACCGTCCCTTTCTGGAAGTGCACCAGGAAGAGGCAATCCGGGTACGTCTTCACGTTTTCGTCTCTTCTTGTCATTCGGAATACAGCGATTGGGGCTAGCTTGTACCGGTTGATTTCAGCTACGACCATCTTGGGGTCGAAATTTGGTAGACCCCTGATGACTACCTTGAAGGGCTTCTCACCGGGGATGTCGTGCGTGAAGAATTCCGCCTTGGAATCCTTCAGATATTTCACGGCCAATTCGTACTCCGCTTTTGTTCGCAGCATCACCTTGGTGCCGATCCTGCCGAGCTTAAACTCAGCTGCAACGCCCAGCGATGAGAGATCGCTAATCAGCGTGTTGAGTGGTACTTGCTTCACCACCAGTGGAGGAAGCTTGATTTTCACCGCACTCGGGCCGGCAGAATTCTCGGTTTCGACGGCGTCGCCGAAATCACCGATGTCGCTGGCGTTCGGCGCGGTAACATCGTCGCATCCGCTCGTACCATCGGACTGTCCTTGATTCTTCTTCCTCTTTTTCGTCCGCTTCACCGGGACTGGGTTGGTATTTCCAACATCGGTGGGCAGAGTAGCGTACCTATTTGAGGTAGGTACCGAGCTACCCTCACCACTGTTCTTCTTCTCCACTTGGTCACGAAGTCTGCTCCGAGAGCGCTGTCTTCCCATCACGCTATGCGACCGATACTACTGACGACGCGACGTGCAGTATATCTGCGAACGTTTGTAACAAACTATAGGTTAATCGAACAACTCGACAGAGCGAGCAAAGACCAAACTGTACTGCTTGACGTTCAAGCAGCTAATGATGAGCAGAGGCAGGAGAGCAGCGCTGATTTATATCTTTTCATGTTCAAGCAGAATGATGTGCAACCAAGTGGTATTCGTTTATAATGACAGGGTTTGGGAAAAAGGCTTATTTCATGAAAACAGTGATAAAATTATCATTTGTACATTTTCAATAGTTTAATTACAGAAAAATTGGAAAAGAATTTATTTCAGCAGGTTTGTAATGTAATATCCTATCGATTGGCGTATTTGGATTTTAATTTCATCTATAAATGACAAAGTTACAAGCTTTAAAAACCTAACACTCCTTCACCACACATATTTTTTGATTTGCACCCCAGTATAGTCGACAATGACGTAGTTCTACGTCAAAAACCGAGCAACTATATGCTTGATTAGTGTAGGGACTAGAAAACTATAACGCCATTTTGAAATCCAAGATGGCTGCTTTAGGTTACAGAAAAAACTGGGAAATCCTGTCAATCAATCCACAATAAGGTTTATTTTTGGAATCGTGGTAGAAACCGGAAATACATGTCTGACATCTCTTTTAAATCCAAGGTGGGGCTTCCGGTTAGAGAACTGGGCAATACTGCCTATTTACCCACAATATGGGTATTTTTGGAATCGGGGTGACGTGTAGGGACCATAAACTCATGTCTAACGCAATTTTGAAATTCAAGATGTTGGCTTCCAGTTAGAGAAAAACTAGGATATACTGCCAAATTACCCACAATATGGGTATTTTTGGAATCGTAGTGACGTAGGGACCGGAAACCCATGTGTGACGTTATTTTAAAATTTAAGATGGCGACTTCCGGTTAGAGAAGAACTTAAAAAATACTACCTAATACCCCATTTGGCATCCTTTACATTTGATCGCGCACGGGCGGGATCCCTACTTTGTGTTGAGTTTTGTGATAATTACGAAGACGGATAGAACTAAAACGCACCGATTGCTTCGCCGTCCTGCCATGGCGGAGGCATACGAGATACTGTTTTATTGTATTGTATATTGTTTTCTAGAATCGTACAGTGGGTAGGGTAGTGGCACAAATAATCGACGATGCACAAACAGCATTCGATACCTTACGAAGCGAGTCTAGCGCGCACTGGTGGACTTTCTTTAAGCAGGGTCGCAAGAGAGACTAGACTCAAGGTTCTAGAGTTGTAGATTTCGTGACTGAGAGCCACGCAGGAAGGGTGAAAAGAAGACGAGATAGCGCTGCAAGTCCAGTACCGAGTGCCTACACATATGACACACATGTTTAGAATTGCATATTTGAATTCTTTTTACCCGTGCGTTGGCTTTGCTGTTTGGGGGTGAACGGTTTGTTTAGTATGATTGAATTTGTGTGCTGTATATTGTTCGGATGGGAATGGCATACTACACCATCTCCCTTTGGGAGAATAATGTAATAGAATGGAATTATTCCTAAAAATGTCATTCTCCAATTCTCTTACAAATTTTATTGTTTATTTTTATTCTGTAGATATAAAGGATCTATGTTTTTATTCTGTTGTTATTTTTTTTTTTTTTCATTATAGTCACTTTAACACTCTTGGGTCATTCGTGACTTGTCCGGGGTGAGATTTGAACTCGTGACTTTGGCGTGAGAGGTATGGATGTTAACCACTACGCCGGGGTCGCCCCCTGTTGTAAATTAATTTATATCCAGTTCTAACCGAATTTTGGGAACTTTCACCTACCTTGTCTGCTTACTATTTTTTGATTTTCATTCATTTTTGTGATACGTTAGGCTCGGTGGAACTCTACTGAAAATTATTTCCCTTTGTTATTAGTCTATTTTTATGAACAAAGATAGTCTTTCCTGTTGATATATGTTTGATTTCACAATAAGGTTCGTTTATTGATATTACAGTATATGGTCCAATATAAAATGAATCGAGTTTGCGTCAATTCGATTTTTTTTTATGTATACTGTATCGTTAAAAGATATTGAAATTGGATTTTTAACCTCATCATATTGAGATTTTATTTTATGTTTATGCTCTTATAGTTTTTGCTTTGTTATTTCGTGGGATCTTTGTAATTTGTATTGGAGTTTGTTTTTGTATGCTTCAAAATTATATATGGGTTCATTATTGTTTTGTATACAATCTTGTGGGAGATTAGCATTTCGTCCAATAATAAGTTCAAACGGTGTAAAATTATGTTCTGTATGTGTGTGGAGTTCTGTTAAATGAGAATTCATAGTACATACTTTATCCAACCATCCCAACCGGATTGGTGTTCATTAGTGAATGATTGCAGATATTCGTATAAACACCTGTGATTTCTCTCTAACGATCCAATTGATTCCGGGTGATAGGGTGTTGAGAATGTTTGCCTGATTTGAAGTAGTTTGCAGATTTGTTTGAAGAATATTATTTTTATATTCGGTTCCTTGATCAGATTGCATTTCTAGAAAATGTCCGAAAGTCAAAATAAAGCGTTCTACTAAGGCTTTTGCTATAGTATTGGCTACATTATTTTGAATTCGAATAATTACTATGTATTTTGTCAAATCGCACTGAATAGTGATACAGTAACGATTGTTATTTAAGGTTATAGGTAGTAGACCTACCGTAACTTTGGAAATAACTTCATAGGCTCTTGACGGTGTTGTTTTTATAGTCATTGGTTCTCTTGTTTGTTTGATAATCTTGCTTTTTCTGCACAGTTCGCAGGCCTTAACGAATTGAGCAATATACCCTTTCATATAAAGCCATTTGTATTTTTCACGAAGTCGTAGGTACAAACGATGTTGTTCCACGTGTCCTCCTGTTGGGTAATAATTTACAAATTACTTATTACTGTATTTGTAATTATGTTATGAATTATTATTTATTGTAATGTATTGGCACTAATTTAAATATATAATCTTCTGTGTAGGTGGTGTAGTGGTAAGCGTGATTACATATCACCCCAGTAGGCCTGGGTTCAATCCCAGTCGGCCCCGCCGGGATGTTATCAGTCATAACATCTCTGATCACAGGGAAGTAAAGCCGTTGGTCCCCGGTTCATGAGTTGATTGGTCGATAGGTAGGGACCAGGTACGAAGCTGCCTCCCCCCGCGCTGGTAGCATTGGTGCTCAGCACGGAAAACAAGATCGACGGAAAACAAATCAAGAAAAAAAAAGAGCGCTAATTTTTTCGTGTTACATTTTTTTTTGCATACTTTTCAATCGCTGGAAGAGCAGACTCTAAAGTCTGACTTCCATTTCTTACGTCTTGATGGATTTGTGCAACAAGCGTATTTCTCTTTAGAATCCTAAATTTTATTGTATTGTCTACTACGGTGGTCTACAGTTTTATCATTGCTCTTGATTCCGTAAGACATTCTGTTTCTTATACTGAGAGGTGATCAATCTCTCTTATTTCATTGTTAATTTCTTTTTTATTTCTTTGTGCGTTTCTAAGTGCTATTGCCCTTGTATTTACAAATAGTATATTTGATTGCTTAAATTCTTAGGATGTAGTAACTATACGTGATAATGCGTCTGCTGCTACATTTTCCTTATTTTTAATAACATATACAACATCGTAATCGAATCGAGAGGCATTCTAGTTAAAGCTATGTCCATTTAGAATCCGGAATAATAAAATCATCTGTATCTCGGTAACGGGTTGACGCACAAATAAGGTTAATACACTAAAACAATGGTAATTCACTGTACTTTAAAAAAAATATCAATACAAACCATTTCTCTTCGTTTCTAATGAAAATTCGCACTTTCTTCTTTATTCCTCCCATCAAACGCTGCACACCTCCGGAATCAACTTCCTTGGCACATTTGTTCCACATTTTGGTCACCTGAATCGCGTCCCGAGCCGTTTTTCCACTTTTCTTAAGCTTCCGCTTCATTATTGCCCAAAATCTCTCGATGGGCCGGAACTGCGGGTAGTTGGGTGGATTTATGTTTTTATCGATGAAATATACGTTATTATCGCGGTACCACTGGATGCCTTCCCGGCTGTAGTGGCAACTCGCCAAATCTGGCCAAAACTTCACGGGACCTTTATGGGCTTTAATGAAAGGTAGTACGCGGTTTTTGAGACATTCTTCCTTGTACAGCTTCGAGTCCATCGTCTTATTCGTCACGAACACTTTGGTCTTTGCTCCGCAGCTGCATATCCCTTGCCGAATCATCAGTTTTTTTTGGCAAATTTGTCCTTAAAAGCAAACTTAAACTTCGCAGGAACATCTCCTCGTGCCGTCGCCATGTAGAATTTTTGGCCAGGAAGCTGTCCGAAATCCATTTTGACGTAGGTTTCATCGCCGATAAGCAGGCATCCTTGGTACTTCGTCAAAAACTGCTGGTAAAATTTTCGAGCTCGAGTTTTGGTGAAGAAACTTTGCTTCAACGTTCTGTTTGGTTGCTTGCTGGCTCGCTCGCAAACGAATTCTTCGAGCGCTACTGCGAGCAGCAGCGTATATTTGTGAGATTTCATTATCTGATAGTCCAGGGTTTGCTCTGACGGTTCTCAACACCTTCTGGTTCAGCTTGCGGTCATATGTTCCACTAAGATGCTTACCTTGAGGCACTCGATCTACGCTCTTACGCTCCCTGAAACGTTTGAGCACATCATACACGGTTGATTTGGCGATTTTCAACGTTTTTCAACGTTGGATCACAGACAAACAGACGTAACTCTTTGAAAAAGTTTTTCTTGAAAACATAGCATCTCAAAACATAGGACCTCAGTAACGACATCTCTCGGGCTTCTCGCGGAAAACAAGCTTGTTCGCTAACTCGCAAACAATATTGCATAAAACTTCTATAGAATGTATAGAAACGTCAAAGTGATCCGATTCCAGCGCTGCGACGAGTAGTTCGCGGAACTGATAATATTCAAATCAACCGTTAAATGCGTGAACGAAGATACACAATGAAGAGTTACGTCTGTTTGTCTGTGGTTGGATTATCAACGTTGGTGTGCAGAATTTTTTCTCTCCTCTCGGCTTCCATCTGGAATAATTTTTGACGAAACACCGTGAAATTTAAAATAACAGAAAGTGGGCGCCTAGGTAAACAACCCGCTGTAAAATAATTTTTGCAGCGGTCACTTTCCATGCCGCTGCAACACAATAAGTGATTCCGGATTCTAACTGGACAGAACTTTAGTTTAGATGTTTGGTTTTTTATTCCGAACAGATAGACAAAAGGTCTGTGATCTATTCGTACTGTAAAACGTCTACCACACAGATAAGCCTCAAAGTAATTGATGGTCCAATGTATGGCCGTTAGTTCCTTTAGTATCACTGGTTAGTTTAGTTCGGCTAGAGTAAATGTTTACTCGCAAAAGCTACAAGCTGGTCTCCTGCTTCTGTCACTTGTGACAAGACGGCGCCGCATCCAATGTCGGAAGCGTCAGTCGTTAGTATTAATTTTCGGGTAAAATCTGAGTATTGTAGTAGTCTTGGTGACATTAGTCTTAAAGAGTCAAATGCATATTGGCATTTGTCTGTCAATTGAAAAGTTGCATTTTTCTTTAGGAGTTAGTTTAATGGGAATGCAATATTAGAGAAGTTTTCGACACACTTGCGATAGTAGTTGCAAAAAGCAACGAATCTACGTACGTCGTCAGTGTTTTTAGGTATGGGGTACTTCTTTATAGCTTCGAATTAGGTAAAGGGTGTCCACGATGAAATTGCCACACTATGAAATTGCTCTAACTTTTTAACCGTTGGGTAGAATGTAATGAAAATTTGGGTGGATTTAGTTCATAGTGCATTATTTACATTTTAAAGTCCTGTGATCAAAACTCGCGGAAATGGAGTCGAAAGAACAGCTCGTGCGTGATAAAATCTTGCGCATTCATCACGAGAACAAGGATCTCTCGCATCGTTCCATCGCTAAAACGTTGGGATTTGCGAATTCCACGGTGTCGCGAGTGATTAAGCGGTTCGAGGAACGGTTGACCACCGATCGGAAGCCCAGAAGTGAAGGAAAAAGTATTCCGTACAACACCAAAAATCACAACCGCGTAGTTGGGGCCTTCAACCGAAATCCGAACGCCTCCGTTAGGGATGTGGCTAAGAAGCTGCACCTAAGCCGAAGTTTTATCCAGAAGGCCAAAACTAAGGCTGGGCTTCGAACGTTCAAGGTACAAAAGGCCCCTAATCGCGACGAGAAGCAGAACAAGTCCGCCAAAACCCGTGCCAGGAAGTTGTACCTCAACATGCTGACGAAAGTTGAATGCTGCATCATGGACGACGAAACATATGTGAAGGCCGACTTCAAACAGATCCTCGGCAACCTGTTTTTCACGGCCAAGGATAAGTTCAGCGTTCCGGAGCATGTCCGCACTCAGAAGATGTCCAAATTTGCGAAGAAATTCCCGGTTTGGCAAGCCATCTGCACGTGCGGGAAGCGGAGTGCACCTTTTGTGACCCAGGACACGATGAACGGACAGGTGTACATAAAAGAGTGCCTCCAGAAGCGGCTGCTTCCTCTCCTGAAGGCCCACAACGTCCCAACAATCTTCTGGCCGGATTTGGCCTCATGCCACTACTCCAAGGACGTGCTGAAGTGGTATGCGGACAATAAGGTCAATTTCGTGCCGAAAATGTTCAACCCTCCCAACACTCCGGAGCTCCGCCCCATCGAGAAGTACTGGGCGATTATGAAGCAGCACCTTCTTAAACGACCTAAGGTAGTGAAGACAGTCGAGGAACTGAAGAAAGTATGGGTTTACATGCAAAAAACGGTTGATTCACAGGTTGTGCAGAATCTTATGGCCGGGGTTAAGGCCAATGTGCGGGCATTTGCGTATGGACTGTAAATAAAATACGAGTAAAATGGTAAAATGAAGTTTAATAGTTATTTCTCAATCGCTGAAAATTTGATAGCAATCGGATGAAAACTCGAATTTTGCGAGTCAATTTTGTGTGTGGCAATTTCATCGTGGACACCCTTTACCGTTACCTGTTATTTTATGCTCAAAGTAAGTTACTTCGGTTCTTAGAAACATAAATTTTGATATATTAAATTTTAAATTATATTGTCGTAAGCGTTCAAATACTGATGCTAGATTTGATAAATGATGCTTCAATGAACATCCAATCACGACTATGCCGTCTATATAAATAAATGCTCTTTCAGGTGCTAACCATTATTCTCTGTAAACTATTTTGGCTAATTTTTAGTTCAAAATGTAATCTTTTGAAGATATAGTGACCTGAATTAGTTGAAAATGCTGTGAATTTTCTTGAATTTTCATTTAATTTAAATCTAAAGTGATAAAATATGTAACCCTACTTGATCTAGTATACCGTTCCGATTCAAATTTCGGACGATTCAAATTTCGGACACTTTCATTTTTAATTAAATATTACATCCAGTTAGAAACAAAGTAATAATGTTAGATGATCGTGGAGGGCACTAGTCAAAAAAATTTAAAATTTACAAGACATGTGGATCATATTCGACCGAGATAATCAACTTTTAAAAGTGTCCGAAATTCGAGTTTATGTGTCCGAAATTTGAATCGGCACGGTACTCTCGATCCTAGGTAGTGGAAATTTATCAGGCATGATTTTCTTGTTTATTTGTCGGAAATCAACGACTAAACGCCATTTTTTCTCTAAGTTCGGTAAAAGCAATTGAGGAATTGTAAGATGAAACTGAAGGTTCCATAATCCCTTCGTTTAACATCTTCTGAACTTGCCTTTCGACTTCTGCACCTTGGGCATAAATCGTTTTTTAATTCGGTATATAGGGGAAATGACTCTAATGTTGGCCTATGGATCTAAGATTGGCCCATCGCTAAAAATCTGCTATTTATCAATTTTATCTAGATGAACGCGTCATTGGGACGGTAGTAATAGATATTTTTGGTCATTATTGAAAATTTAGTCGATTGCTGAATTTATGTATGTGTCCATATTAGGGACATTTAGCCCTACATTACATCCATTTCCCCTACACAGAAACATTGTCTGTAAGACTAATGTTTAATGTGTAGACATTGTTGGTGATTAATTTTTCATCATTCAGATTAAAAATATCTTCAAAGTTTTTTTAATTTTTTATCTAGTTCATTTATTTTTAAGGCTCAATCGCGTTAGCTTTACGGAGCCGATAATTCATTATTCTTTGTTTGTAACAAAATTCACTTAATTCTATGTCTAGTAGGAGTTGGGCCGGATACTCGCGGCTTACTCGAGGTTAGAGGGGTACATTGTCGAAGGATAGGAAAAGGGGAGGAGCTTGGGAGTAGGGTATCGTTGCCTCATCAGAGCGTTGTCGCCAGTGTGAACGGTAGTGTGGTTCTAGATTCGTCTGGAGTTCGACCGGCTATGGTGACCAGTGGGCGACGATGAGGCTCATCGAGACGGGGGACAAGACAAACAAAAACTAATAAAGAGATACAAAAGACAAACGAACTAAATTCTTATACTAGACATTTGCAGAAACACATAAATCGACTGCATATAACAGAGATCGCAGGTACCCAACACGTCTCTGATAGGGATATAGGGTTGTCTTCCTTGGGCCTCGAGGGTATTCAAAAGTCGCTCTCTGGCGGCGTCATTATCCGTACATTGCCAAACTGCGTGATCGATGTCGTCGTAACCGTTTCCACACCGACATATGTTGCTGTCCACGAGGTTTATTCTATTGAGATGCGCATCTAGCGAGTAGTGGTTGGACATAAGTCTACTCATCACGCGAATAAAGTCACGACTTAAGCCCAAGCCTTTAAACCACGCTCTCGAAGAAACATTAGGAATAATTGAATGTAACCACCGTCCAAGATTTCCATTATCCCAATCGGTTTGCCAACTCGAAAGGGTACTCTGACGCACTAAATGGTAAAATTCATCGTGTGAAATTTGCCTGTCATAAAATTCGCCTTCCTGTGCGCCCACCTTTGCGAGAGAGTCCGCCTTCTCATTGCCTGAGATTGAGCAATGTGAGGGGACCCATACAAAGGTAATCATATATGATCTTTCGACCAGTACACTCATCTGCTCCCTTACCTTTGAAAGGAAATAAGATGACTGCCTACTTGGTTTCGTCGACCGAATAGCCTCAATCGAACTGAGACTATCTGAGAAGATGAAGTAATGGTCTGCGGGCATGTTGGAAATCATCCCCAATGCGAAGTTGATTGCTGCCAGCTCAGCAACATAAACAGAACAAGGTTCCTGAAGTTTGCGGAAAGTGCTAGAGTTTTCATTGAAGACACCGAAGCCAGTGGATCCATTGAGACGTGACCCGTCTGTAAAATATCTTTTCACGCAATTGACGTGTTGGTACTTTTCAGTAAAAATACGCGGGATAATAATAGTTCGAAGTTGATCTGGAATCCCATGAGTTGCTTGTTTCATGGTCAGATCATATTCAATTGAGGAACTGCGATTGGTGAAGTGAGCACGGTCTGGAGTGTAACAAGGAAGACACATATCTGACGATATGTAGTGGTGGTAGATTCTCATAAATCGAGATTGTGTGTTCAACCCAAGAATTTCTTCAAAATTTTCAATTATAAGTGTGTTTGTCACTCCGCATTTGATTAGTATTCTGAGAGAGAGCTCCCAGAACCGGTTCTGGAGGGGTGTTACTCCTGCCAGAACCTCGAGACTCATGTTATGCGTTGAGTGCATACAGCCGAGAGCAATACGCAGACAACGATATTGAATTCGTTCCTATTTTATTAGGTGACATTTTCTTGCCGAGAGAAAGCAGAAAGAGCCGTACTCTAGAACAGAGAGAATAGTTGTTTTATAAAGCGTTATGAGGTCTCCTGGATGAGCACCCCACCATGTGCCGCAAATTGAACGGAGAAAGTTGATCCTCTGCTGACATTTTTGCTTCAAATACGTAATATGGGCATTCCAAGTGCACTTTGAATCAAACCAGACCCCAAGGTACTTGAAAGACAATGATTGAGTAATGTTTCTGCCCAAAAGATTAAGATGCATTTGGGCTGGGTACCGCTTTCGAGTAAACACTACCAGTTCAGTTTTCTGCGGCGAGAATTCGATCCCTAGATTCCTAGCCCAAGAAGACAAGTTATCTAAGGAACTTTGCAATGGTCTTTGCAAGTCCACGACTTGTGGACCTCTTACGGAAACTACACCGTCATCTGCAAGTTGTCTTAGCGTGCATTGTTCTGCCAAACAGTTGTCGATATCTTTGACATAAAAGTTATAAAGAAGAGGGCTGAGACATGAGCCTTGGGGCAGGCCCATGTAGCTAATTCTGGAAGTTGTCAGTTGTCCAAGGGAAAAGTTCATTTGCTTTTCTGACAACAAATTGTACAAGAAATTATTTAAAATTCCGGAAAGTCCACATCTGTGCAGATTGTCTGACAGAATTTCAATGGAAACTGAATCAAAAGCCCCCTTAATGTCCAAGAATACTGAAGCCAATTGCTCCTTGTGCGCAAAGGCCAGTTGAATATCTGTGGAAAGCAGCGCTAGACAATAGTTTGTTCCTTTGCTCTTGCGGAACCCAAACTGTGTATTTGATATCAAGTTATTTGTTTCGACCCACTGATCGAGTCTCCGAAGGATCATTTTCTCCAACAATTTCCTAATGCACGAAAGCATCGCAATCGGACGGTATGAGTTATGGTCAGACGCTGGTTTGCCAGGTTTTCGAATGGCTATTACCATAGAGGTAACTCTAAGACAAGAAGGTCCCGAAATAACGTGCTCAACTTTCAGGCTCATCTCTGGTACTCTCTTCGGTCTCAAGCTAATCGATTCACCCCTCGAAACATAGGAAAAACCAATAACCCCTCATTTTATCTGTCAAACTTTCATAGCGATTAAAAACAAACATTGCGTAGTACTAGAATTTCGACTAGAATAGGGTACGTTAATCGTTTGCTTGGGACCAATAGGCTACTAAAGTGGTGAGCCAATTTAAAGTCGTTAGTTTCGTATTGATTGTTGCTATTACTTTGACCTGTCTCCATTCAGGCGGTATAATGTTGTTTTCTAGTAAGGAATTGAATAAGTCTAGCAAGCGTCTTTTAGCGATATCTTTAATCATATCGCTTCCTGGTGAGGAGTTGTTCGATGAAAGAAGAGCCATAGAGAATTCCAGCATTGTGAATGGTCTATCCAGAGAGCTGCCGCTCGGAGACGCTTCTCGAAGAATGTGTTGTGCTGGAGCTGAGTCCGGACAGACCTTTTTAGCGAAATCGAATATCCATCGGTTGGAGTATTCTTCACTCTCATTAGAAGATGAGCGGTTACGCATGTTCCGAGCCACCCTCCACAAGGTGTTCATTGAGGTTTCTCGTGAGAGTCCCTCGACGAAATTGCGCCAATAACCGCGTTTCTTTTCTTTGCTAATTGTTTCAGCTTTGTCTCAAGATTTGAATATTCCTCGAAGTATGTGGAGGTTTTGTGTCTACGAAAAGCTTTGAAAGCATCAGATTTTTCTACACACAATTTTGTGCATTCTTCGTCCCATCCAGGTGTGGCTGGTCTTCTTTTGAAGGGCGCACTTGGAACTTTTCTTTTTTGTGCTTCCAGTGAGCTTTTGAATATCAAATCGGCGAGGAATCGATATTCTTCCAATGGTGGAAGCGTATCTATTGATTCGGCACCGATTGTCACCGCCGTTGCATATTTATGCCAATCTATGTTCCTTGTAAGATCAAATGGAACTCGAGATGGTTCTACAGAGTGAGGGGCACACTTAATTGAAATGATGATTGGCAAATGGTCACTACCATGGGGATCATTGATAACCTTCCACAGACAATCCAATGATAGCGATCTTGAACACAAAGATAGGTCGAGTCGGCTTTCTCGAGCCGGAGGTTTTGCTATACGTGTCGCTTCACCAGTGTTTAAAATAGTCAAGTTGAAATCGTTGCATAAATCGTAAAAAATAGCCGCTCTATTGTCGTCATATAGATCGCCCCACCCAGTACCATGGGAGTTCATATCACCCAGAATTGATACTGGAGATGGAAGAATCGAAACAAGATTCCAGAGTTGACTACGGCTAATGGAGGTTCTTGGTGGAACATAAACTGAAGCTATGCAAAGATTTTTGTTCTTCACATTTATTTGGCAAGCGACGATTTCGACGTCTGATAGAGCAGGAAGGGACATTTTGTAGAAAGGGTAGCACTTTTTGATCCCTAAAAGTACTCCTCCATAAGAATCGTCTCTATCCAGGCGTATAATGTTAAAATCGTGGAAGTTGAGTTCTTTATCGGAAGAAAGCCATGTTTCACAGAGAGCAAATATATCACAATCAGAATTGTGAAGTAAAAATTTGAACGAGTCTAGTTTAGGAACTAGACTACGGCAGTTCCACTGTAGCACAGTGATCATATCTTCAACCTCGTTCGACGAATTATCCATCGAAAGATATGATTGATGCAAGGAGGGGCCATGAAACAGTCAATTGCTTAAGATATGATTCTAGTGTTGGAAGCAAGGCAGAAACTAAGCTTCTAAGAGGGTCTTGTATGTTGAACATATTTAATATGAATTCCACAATGTCCGAAAAAGCTAGCAAACCTCGTTCGGACTTGGATTTCTTTTGAGAATTTTGAGGAGCAGCTTTTTTGTTTTTCTTATTTGGGTAATGCCGGAAAATCCTTACTGCAGCCAGGAAGTGGAGCAGTGGGAGCCTTCGATTTAATTTTTTCATCCCCATTACCCTGGGAATTTTGCAATCCTCTGGGAGTGACTTTAGTGTTCTTACGGCGCACTTTCGGGGAGGAGCATTTTCGTTTTGAGGATCCGTTTGTTTTCAAAGGTGCGTGTACCACCGTAGAGTCACCCTCATCGGATGAGTCAGAGTCCGATTCTTCAGCTGACAAAAGCGAAAATTGGTTTTCATCTTGGACGGCTGATGCAGCCATCACCATTTGTGCATATGACTGCTTGGAGCGTCCAGAGATTGAACGCTGCACTTTATCGGAGTGCTGTTTGTACATCGGGCACTCCTGCAAGGGGTGAGGATTCTCGCCACAATATGCGCATTTTATAGATTCTTTGTGGCAAGAATCCTCTTTGTGGTTTTCACCACATTTGCCACAACGAGTTTTGTTGCCGCAATGGCTGGCCGAGTGTCCCAGCCTTTTGCAGTTGGTACAATTACATACCCTCTGTACAAACAACCGCACCGGAAAAAAAGCACCATCAACTTTAACAAAGTTTGGGAGAACTGAACCAGCGAAAGTCACCCGAAACGAGTCTGAATGCTGATAAACTTTCTTGCCATCTTGCAAAGATACTGAATGCAGTTGCCTGACATCTAGTATCTGTACCTGCTCTCCGAATCTTCAAAGTTGATTAATAGCTTTTCAAGTTCCTTTCTGGCATGTGCAGATATATGTTTATTATCGATTTTCTTTAAAATTTGTTCATGTCTTTTTGTTTTTTTTTTTCTCCATGGGGTTACCTTTAGATGAAAACACGTGGAAATTATTAAGTGGTTCCAGGTAAGGCTTAATGTCTGAATATGTTAAATATACGTGTTCATTGTTTGTGTTAATAAATTTAAAAATTGGTTGATTTGCTGATATGAGTGTGTTTTCATAGAAAACTCATGGTTGAATTTCCTGTGATTGTACAACCATATCGGCTTGTAAGGATAAATTTGGTATATTTTACATTTATATTTTGATAAAATGTCTCTCCCTATGATTCCGTCAGTGGGAGTTGGGAAGTCATTAAAAACAATGTTAAATTTATGTTTAAATGCTATATTTTTAAATTTAATATTTGTGTACACCTTGGGAGTGTATTCCGTCATGTCCAATTCGTGAAATAATGCATTTTTCGTCAGGATAATAAATTTGTGTATGTTTTATTTTATTTGCCATGAAAATAGATATATCGTATCCTGTGTCTACACACCAAAATATTATGAATTTTAATAGTGATGTAAATATCCATGCAGGCTAAAATTGAATCATGTAAACTTCTTTTTAACGTAAACTAGCAACTTGTAAGGAATATTGCTTACAAAGATGGATGGTTGCATACAATATTTAGAATATTTCATTAAATGACTCATAAATTTACACGATCTGTAATGTGAATTTGTATGATATGTGACGCTCCATATATGTGTATCATAGTAACAGAAATTTACACTACTTTTTCGAACTGTGTACTATAAAAGTACACCTAGAATCCGATAAGTCTAAATCTAACCAAACATAATTAGATATGGACGCATTTATTGTACATGCTGTCCAAACTGGGATCCTTAAAAAATAGGGTTAAATTGTTGCTTTTGTGGTGCTCAATTTGTAATTTGTGGCTGAATGTTTGGGTCCTGTTGTTGTTATTGTACTGGTTGCATACCTTGTTGTTGGTCCATTTCTGGATTTGTTTGCGCGAAGTACATCGCTTGTTGTTGTCGTTGTTAGGGATTAAAGTACTTTTGAGGTCCATACCCTCCTCTTCGATTTCCTTGGCCTCATTGGTTAGGGAATTTGTATTGCTGTTGGCTGTTATAATTATTGTATCTTGAAGGATTATTGTTTTGCCATTCACTAAAAATTCAGTTGTGTGCATTATATTTAGCATGTCCTCCGTTAAATCTACCACGTCCACGACCTCGTGAGGGGTTTCCTTTAGCCATGGAGACGTTAGCTTGCATGGCATTAGGTTGCTTGATTTCTCTTGTTTCATTCTCAAGTAACTTTTGTGTTGCTTCTGTTATCCTACTGAAGTTTCCAGCTTTTTATTGACTTTGATTCGTTATTACTTACTCCGCTTATAAGTGTCTCTACACCGGCTTTTTTGCCATTTGGATGGCTTTTTAACCGGTATGGTCTCTTTTATGTAAGTTGTTGTTAGTTGGACACACTTAGAAAAATTGATATAAATTTAGGGGCTCTGAGACTGACGAGCGTCAATTTTGACATAAAATTGAGTCACAATAGACGCAAAATTCAGCTCAATCAAACGTACTTTCGAACTTTTCAGTCTCGGAGCGCTTAATTTACATAACATGTTTGTTTACGTCTCATCCTTTATGTCAAAGATGGATTCCGTCACGTGTAAGATTATGTAAACTAGTTAAAGGTTAATTTTTCGACTTGATCGCAAAAGTTGTTAATTGTTCCTTTTTGTTTTATAGTCATTAACCTGGCAGTTATATTGTCAGAGTTGAGTTTCAAGCAGCTTCAGGTTTTGTGCCTGGATGGCATTTGCAAATTCTGCATTGACGGTTACATGAAATAGTCCACCAGCGTCAATAAATGCATTTACATTTTCTGGAGAGCCGTCATTAGGTATTCACCAAGGCGGTTCCCAGTTTAATGTCTACTTTTGGTGTTGCCATTTTTTGGTATGTTTGAACTAATCGATTACACATAATGATCTTTTTACTTAACGTTTTGAACTTAATTAAACGATTGTGTGATGCAATCGTCTAATTGCAAAATATTATTGCTTTTCCGACTTACTAAGTTTGAATTATGGCCTATTAGGCTTTGGAGTTATAGATTCGTCTAATATTTTTATGGCTGCTGAGTATTGCATTTTCAAACCATTATATGTTTTTACTTCGTCATTAAAATCCTCTGATTTAATTCGAAATTCTACTTTTTTATATTTAATGCATTAATCCAAAATTTAAAATTATTGGATTTTCTAATTTATTTTCTAACGACCTCGGTTGATTTTTATTTTTACATAAGTAACTATATTCTTTATTAATGAGGACCTTTAGTTCCTTAGTTTTAGTATATATATATATATATATATATATATATATGTTGTCGTTGTTAGGGATTTAAGTACTTTTGAGGTCCATACCCTCCTCTTCGATTTCCTTGGCCTCATTGGTTAGGGAATTTGTATTGCTGTTGGCTGTTATAATTATTGTATCTTGAAGGATTATTGTTTTGCCATTCACTAAAAATTCAGTTGTGTGCATTATATTTAGCATGTCCTCCGTTAAATCTACCACGTCCACGACCTCGTGGGGGGTTTCCTTTAGCCATGGAGACGTTAGCTTGCATGGCATTAGGTTGCTTGATTTCTCTTGTTTCATTCTCAAGTAACTTTTGTGTTGCTTCTGTTATCCTACTGAAGTTTCCAGCTTTTTATTGACTTTGATTCGTTATTACTTACTCCGCTTATAAGTGTCTCTACACCGGTATGGTCTCTTTTATGTAAGTTGTTGTTAGTTGGACACACTTAGAAAAATTGATATAAATTTAGGGGCTCTGAGACTGACGAGCGTCAATTTTGACATAAAATTGAGT